>NC_063192.1:33190000-33237500 GCF_017589495.1 Alosa alosa | reverse complement strand
ATGTGCCTGTCAGGCCTCTCCTCCTCCTCTAAATCAAATGATACAGCTCTTAGGTACACCACTCACGGCTCTTTATGCCAGCTGCAGAAGTGAGCTGGCAGAGCATCTTTTCCCCCTCAGACTGTTTTTATTTCTCATATGGCAGGATCAATTCTGCGGCTGCGCTTCAGACATAAGATTGGTCTCCTTATGTCTCTTCTTATTCTCAGTTTAAATTTCACATTATTTCAAAACAATTGATTTCATTTCATTGCCAGGTAAGGGAGAGCAAGGTCAGTTGAGCATAGGGGTAAGATGAGCCACCCCTTTTTTCTAGAAACCGTAAACAAATGCTATCGTGTGACAGCATTTTAGGGAAGAGGGAATCATTCCTTACAATCTGTGGAAAGGTACAGCGCATGGCCAATGTGGTATAAAATGTATGTGTAAAAATATGTTTTTTTTTGCTCTTCAAGTGGATTCCATTCATGTCCAGAGATGATTTAGAGAAAATGGGAATAGAACAACATTCAGATGCATTACACTTCAATTGGTGCCCTTTTAAGCTATGACGTGAGGGCTAAACAAAATCATGAATGTTACCTTAGCTTGCTGTGAGAAGCATTTTCTTGCAAAACGATGGTTGTGGGGTAAGATGAGCCACCAGGGCTGGGGTAAGTTGAGCCAGCTAACTAGTACTTGTATTGCATCTGTAAGATTGTTAAGTTTGCCTTGACTTTGTGACCTCATTCTATATGGTTCCTTAGTGTTACTAAGAGCTAAAGTGACTAGGCAGCAAATCAATCTGACTTATTTAAGTAAATTAAATGGGCAAATTCAAAGGTAAATTCTGTCTTGGCAAATTTTCAGTTGAATCTATTTAGCATTTATTTAGGTGTTTGTTACTACTTGTAGAAATTAAATTATTGTTTTAAGAAAATAAAAATGTTTTAGCTGAAATCTTTGTTTTGGACTAACTTACCCCACACCTAGGCTCATCTTACACCACATATGGGGTAAGTTGTGCCAGAACTGACCAACATTTTTGCAGAGACCATGATACCCTTATAAGTTATCAAAGAGTTGTTAGGTACAGAAGTTGTAGAACACTGCATTTTTGTTTGGTGTGAAGGTTATAAAACAAAATCTCTTTGCCACATTAGAATGATGAAGAATGTAAAAAGTGGCTCATCTTACCCCGTTCTCTCCTTAGTATGTTTGTAAGTAATTGTTTGTCACCAGGGCCATGTGATTTGGTTGAAATACAAAACACTTTTATGTTACGTTTGTGCCTCTCATCTACACCACTCGAGCTCCTGAAAACGGAACGATTTACCAATGCTGTCAGCCCCGTTTTCATTTGAAAACTCCAGCTTTGCATTTTAATGTGGACAGAGAAATCCACAAAAATCTGAAAACGATGATGTATAAACTCCTGTTCCCTTCCTGGTTGGATTATGTCAGTCTGATGTGTCCCTCCCATAGGTCCCTCCCTGATTCATTGTTCTAATATCATCAGTCCTTTCCATGATTCACTTCCCCTTCCACTTCTAGCCTGCCAGCAGTGAATACAACATGGAGAACAAAGTACAAGCTTTACTGGCCTTGCTGTCCTTAGTAGCTTTACTGGCCTTGCTGTCCTTAGTAGCTTTACTGGCCTCTGTACTGTGTTGTTAAATAAAATTAAATACATGAATCTTCATGTGATGTGTGCGATTGGTCACGTGATCTGTATTTCAGGGGTCCAGTGTGGACAAAGACTGAATTGCAAACGTGCACCTGGACAGAGATTGTATTGGTTTTCAAATGGAGTTTCAAAACGAGAACAGAATAGTGTGGTTGTAGCTAGTATGCAAGTGAGGAGGAAATTGCGTACAGATCTGACTGTGTCAACAGTTATTGCTGAAATGTGGTGTTTGTCAGACTATCTGTCTGAGGGCCTGTCCACACGGAGACACTTTTTAGGTTAAACGCAGAGGTTTTGCTTCGTCTTGGCCGAGCACCCAAACTAATCCTGTAAACGCACTGCCCGGAACCGCATTTTTCTGAAACCTGGTCCCAGAGTGGAAAAATCTGAAACTGTAGCCCGTTTGAATTCGATTAGACAGCGAAACCGCACATCCTGCTTGCGTATCGATGATGTCATCGCCACACCTCAGCTGCCCTGGACTTGCACTTATAGTATTGCCTAACAATACTAGTTTTCATACATGACATTACCTGCAATTACACTCCGTAAGATAAATATCACAACTGGTGCTGCGCAGCGCCGATAGCTTATGACTTGGTGGACTGAACACTGTTTTTCCCGGTGTTTTTTTATGCATTCTAGCTACTGTCAGTGACGCGAGAGAACTTAAGTTATTAGGAAAGTGTGGTGTAAGTTTAGGCTACATTAATTTCCAGCGTAGTGCCAGTGTCATTCATTTATTTTACATGTCTTACAACATATGTACATGCATTCACAGTCGAAAGTGAAATCAGATATAAGCATACAAAGACGCTTAGAACTCACGTTAAGCCGATGGTAGCACACTGAATGCAAATGCGCGATTTGATGCAGGCAAACGTATTGACTGTTACTAACGAAGGTTTTATAGCAATATTAAAAATGTGGCGACAGAATAGCCTAGAACTTGGGTAAGCCTTGCGTTTAGTAGCCTAATTGCGGTGATAGCCAAAACTAATGTGAATCACGGACTATCCTACAACCAAAGAAAGTAAATCCTACAACCTACACGGACTATCCTACAACCAAAGAAAGTAAAGGTGATTAGTAGGCCTACCTGCGTTAGCCAAATAAAGGACGGGACTGCACCCTTCACAAACCGTAAAATAAAGTTTATTAGTTTTACAGTTGACTACAGTTGACAGTTCACCATCAGTCCACACAAACAATTCTGGTTTCCTTGCACTAGCCATTTCGTCGTAGCCTATTCTGTCTGTTTGTAAAGCACAAACTTTGGTCAATTTCTGTAAAGAAACAGTGCCACCTATAGGCCTGGGGTATGAAGTAACGTGTTGAGTCGTGTTGAGATGGATCCGTTTGGACGCAAATATTCTTGATACGGTTCCAGGGAAGACGGAGGAAAAAAAGATTGGTTTGGTACGTGTGGACTAGGCCTGAGTGAACAACTTCAGTCTCTAAATAATGCATGTCCCAGTCAACCCTCCCCAGGCGATAATGGACCCCCAAGCGTTCAGCATTGTTTGCTTATTCCCCCTCATTGACACATAGGTCCTGGGGGATATGTGGAGTCAGACAGTGTGGGTGCAACACTAATATCCCCTCCCTCTTCCTCAACCTAAACATTTCCTTTAACAGTGAGCAGCGCTACACCTCAGGGTCATAAATTAAGTAGCCACTGCTGCACAAGATGTCCGCCTTCCAGCAAGACCCTACCCTGAGCAATAAACTTTGACATTGGCGCTTGAAAAACGGCAGCCCTTTTTCATTGTCAAGTGTTACAAATTGATGAAATGAGTTCATCGATGTTCCCCGGTCATTATCTGAGCGCCAGCACTTTGTTTTACAGACAGCGAGGAAAAGGGACAGCGCAGATTAGGCGGCCGGGCCACAGTTTATCAAACAAGATCTAATATCATCCATAAGAAGCGGGGAATCTGGAAATCAATACTTCATTACTAAATTGTTAGTGGAGGATGAAGAGCGATGCTGGAGATCAGAGATGTGCCCGGCTGGCCGGGGCACGGGAAGTTCAATGTCACCCGAGAAGTGATAAGTAAAGGCAGTGATGGGAAGAAACACTCTCTGTAATGGTGGGAGGAGGAGAGTGGGACAGGGCTGAGCAGACAATAGAAACAGCCTGAATCTGTGATTAAGTTCAGGCTACACTAATGAAAAAAGACAGAGGCCAAACACTTGGTCATTGCATCTGACTTGCTCTCACCATTGCAACTCTACAACAGACAATTCTACAATTCTATTCCAGAAGAAATATATATATATATATATATATATATATATATATATATGTATATATATATATATATATATATATATATATATAATATTCACCAGAATATATATACACATATAATAATAAGTGTTATTCATGGACACATGGGGTGTTGATATGTCTTCTTTTGAACAATAATGTCTATTACAGTTTTTCTCAGTCGCTTTGGTGCATTTTTCAGATCAGAATGAAAATTCTCATAACTATTACTTACTCTGAACAAATTGCAAATACTTTTGGACATGTATCAGTTGCTTGCATACAATTCTCTGCTGTTTTTTAACATTATCATTTTCTTATGTCATGTCAGTCAAAATGAACTATACTTATGGATGCTGAATAGTCGTTCCCAATAAAACTAATAGTCTTCATTTCAGTGCTTGAGTCATTACATACAAAATTGTTGAAATAGTTATCAAATTCTGTCACAGTGCTGTAGAATTGCAAAGAGCATACAGTAACAATGTACACATTCAGTGTCTTGTACTCACTTACTCACCTAACTACAGCAATGTGTAACTTTACTGTAGTTTTCAAATGGCTGTACAAGTACTGTATAGTGCTGTCTTGAGCATGTTCAGGTAGTGTCACCGAAGTTCTGACCTTTTTTGCATTGGAAAACACTGAGAGAACTGTCATAATGAAAACATGACAAAGCCATTTGACTATCTTGTTCATAAACGATGGTGTCAAGACTTCTCATTTTGATGGCACTGACAGTTTCATTGACATGAATACCTGCTTTTGAGGAATGGACTATCCATTTTGAGCAAGTGGACGTGCTTTTTTGCAGGTCATCCACTAGGTTTTGCAGTTTGCACTAATTGTTTTGAGAATTGCACTAACTGCTGTGCAAATGTTAATAGTGATGTGAGAAAAGCACCAAAGCGACTGAGAAAAACTGTAATACTGTTTTTTTTCTCATTTCCGTGTGCCATTCTATCTTATGCCCTTTAGGGTTGATCAAATTGGGCAGGAATAGAAGGTGGCATGGGGTGAGCAAAGGAGCAACAACTGACTTATCAGAGCATAGTCTAGGGTGCAATTGTTTTGCTTTGAAAACGGTTTACATGATCACATAAGATATAAAATGATACAATGTATTCTAGTTAACAATAGTTTGTAGTAGCTAGTAGTTAAGCACTAACTACCCTAGTTCAACTTCAAAAGAGCACTGATCAAATGCTACAGCACTGATTAAAGAGCACTGATCAAATGCTACAGGAGAGGAAGGGCGGAGAGAGAAGGCAGTGGGGAATTTCTCTGAAAGATTCTGTACCTCCGCTTTTTCAGTTGGTATTGTTTAGTTCTATGGTGTTCTACAACTTTCACATACAGTGAGCGATGGCTTAAGAGAGGATTGTTGTGCAAGGCAAGTCAGTGTTTTGCTGGCAATTCTCTGAAATCAAATGTGTAACACACAATTTATGTATTTTCTCTCAAGGACTTCTAACATGGGTTTGTTGTTTTGCTAATTAAGCGTATGCTGCTGGGCTAGAACTTTGAAAAATCACCAATGAGGGTGGTTGATGCCCTAGCAAGACTTTATTACTGCAGCATCTTGGATCTTCACATGCTGAAACCTTCATTCTGCACTCTGCGAGCTCTGAAAAGCCCCCTCTCTGTGTGGGTAACAAAGACAAACATTTGTTATGGCCATCTCTGACGCTGGCAGAGGGAAGTTGACAGTCCAGTTTCACAGGCCCTCTACTAATGATTTTTGAGAAGCCCCCAACTGATTCCTAAATGTCTGCAATATCCATAAACAACTCCATACTGTCCAATTAAGCAGACAGAGATGTACTGGGCTGTCACAGATTTGCATGGCTAAGCACCTGAGATCCAAAGGATGATTGGGGTTTGTGTGTGTGTGTGGTGTGTGTGTGTGTATGTCTGTGCATGTGTGTGTGTGTGTGTGTGTGTGCGCATGGAGGGGGGAGTGGGATGGCATGTCGGCGAGGGAGAGAATGAGCACAACGGATGACTTTCATTACGGCATTACAGCCGTACCCTCACCCAATTACTGCCACGATTAATTGATTAGCTTACCTTTCCCCCTGCTGGAAAAGCCTGCCATCTTCTCCTCTCTTCTGTTCCTTGTTCTCCACAGCTCTGTTGTTCATCTCTTCACTGTTTTTTTTCCGCAGTATTCTTTACATTATATTTAGCAGCTATACCCCTCCATCCTCTCTTGAGCACTTCATTAAATGTCATGGAGAAGGTGTTGTGCCTTGTCTGGGAAGTGCAACGCTGTGATACCTGTGCTAACCTTATCTGTACTCCTTTCACACACATGCCATCTTCTTTTACCTCCAGTCACCTCCCCACCCCACGCTGGGATCTGAGTGAGGCCCACCAGAGCATAACTCAACTCATTCAAATGGATATAATAGAGAGGGAATCATAGCGCTTATACTCAGCACCACCCCCTGCCCTGTCCACCTCCCATTCTCCTTCTCCCCCTCCCCCTCTCTTTTTCCCACTCGTACGGCTTTCCACCAACAGAGAACGCTTTCCTATTTGCATTAACCTGTGCGAAACAAAACATGATACAAGGCAGATGCTTGCTAAGGTCAGTCCTGATATACCTGTAAGAGTAAGAGAAGACTGTTTTTATAGTAGGAATCTCAGGTAAATGTATTTGAAGAGATATGCTGGTGTTTTTATCCTGGGTTACAGCAACACATGTAGAGAGAGAGAGAGAGAGAGAGAGAGAGAGCTCAATGTCTGTTTTTGAATAACAACACATAGTTGAAAGTAGACAGGAGATGTCCCATGAATGTGCTTGCTTGCTGCACATAATCACTTTTGTGTGACAAAAAACTAATTGAACTCACGCTGTGTTGTGTACATGAGTATGACAAGAGCTAATGGGATCATTTAAAATACAAACGAGTCGTCACTATCTCTCCATTAATTACCTCTAATTACACCAGCACAACCCACATGCTAGAGCAGCCTTTACTGTATCCCACATTTGAGCAACGAGCCCCTGGACTCAGATTAGGTGTGCACTGCATCCACTAAATGATGTAAATGAAATTGTACCCCTTGTGGTTAAAGGACAGCTAGTGTCATTTTGAAGTTTTTGTAGAAGTAGTGAAGAAAACGTACCTCTCGGTCTTAAACTTAAACTGTTATAACTGTTTTAAAAATATTGTTTGAAATGATAACAATTGTAAAACATGACAACTAGTGTACAATGCTAACACTGGTAAAATCCATATAGAACAGGGAGGGTGTACACCAGTCCTTTGGGTGCACTGTGTTGCATCAGGTCTGTGTGCGTGTTTAATTGTTGTTTTTCACCCCTGTAGGCGTCCTTGGGGGGGCCGCCCGGTGGCATGGAAAGGTTAGCTCTCCCTGATGCAACTGTGTCTCTGGATTTCATTCAAATGCATGTCTGATCCAGTGAACCTCTGCAATGATTTTCATGATTGTCACCGACTGCCACTCACAACCAGTGAATGAGATGGGGAAATACCTGATTAGGTCATTTTTCAATTTCTTTTTTTTTAAATGGCTATTTTCCTGCCACTGTTCAGGGATTCATTCACAATCAAGGGGTTAATTTCACACCTCAGTGAATAACCTGCTTTAATCTCCATCCACAATAATTAAATGTGTCCAATAAAGTGGCCCCTCTCCTCCCTGTTCTTCCCTCTTTTATTGTTTTACATCCTTTACATGTCACCTCACCATCCACATGCCATACCATGCCAGCCAGCCTGCTAGAAGGAACACAATCCTGCCCTATCCTCTCTCTCCTTCACACACACACACACACACACACACTCTTTATTTCCGTTATTTGTGGTCTCTGGAATGTGAAGATCTGACCTTGTCGATCAGACCCAGTGACAAGTTTAATCATGGTGTGCCCTGCACCAAATTATGGCTAAATAGGAATGCAAACAATAACCAATAACCAACAACCACTAACCAAGAGCACTAATACACCAACAACCACTAACCAAGAGCACTAATACACCAACAACCACTAACCAAGAGCACTAATACACCAACAACCACTAACCAAGAGCACTAATACACCAACAGAGATACAGATCCAAGAGCACTAATACACCAACAGAGACACAGATCCCCAAGACTTCTAAAATCATTCAGACTTACTTTCTTTTTATTTCCAGTCTTTGTTTTCTGAATCTGTCCACTCACTCCTGTCCACAGATGAAGAGAGACACTCTCCCTCACACACATACCCTCTTTCACACCCAGAGCTCCCTCCCAGAGCTCCCTCACACACATACCCTCTCTCACACCCAGAGCTCCCTCACACACATACCCTCTCTCACACCCAGAGCTCCCTCACACACATACCCTCTTTCACACCCAGAGATCCCTCACACACTCACACCCAGAGCTCCCTCACACACATACCCTCTCTCACACCCAGAGCTCCCTCACACACATACCCTCTTTCACACCCAGAGCTCCCTCACACACATACCCTCTCTCACACCCAGAGCTCCCTCACACACATACCCTCTTTCACACCCAGATATCCCTCACACACTCACACCCAGAGCTCCCTCACACACATACTCTCACACCCAGAGCTCCCTCACACCCACCCTCCCTTTCACACTAGATATCCCTCTTTCACACCCAGAGCTCCCACACACACACTCTCACACCCAGAGCTCCCTCACACACATACCCTCTTTCACACCCAGAGCTCCCTCACACACATACCCTCTTTCACACCCAGAGCTCCCTCACACACATACCCTCTTTCACACCCAGAGATCCCTCACACACTCACACCCAGAGCTCCCTCACACACATACCCTCTCTCACACCCAGAGCTCCCTCACACACATACCCTCTTTCACACCCAGAGCTCCCACGCGCACACACACACCCTCTCTCTCACACCCAGAGCTCCCCACACACATACCCTCTTTCACACCCAGAGCTCCCCACACACATACCCTCTTTCACACCCAGAGCTCCCTCACACACTCACACCCAGAGCTCCCCTCACACACATACCCTCTCTCACACCCAGAGCTCCCCACACACATACCCCTCTTTTCACACCCAGAGATCCCTCACACACTCACACCCAGAGCCCCCCTCACACACATACCCTCTCTCACACCCAGAGCTCCCTCACACACATACCCTCTTTCACACCCAGAGCTCCCTCACACACATACCCTCTTTCACACCCAGAGCTCCCTCACACACATACCCTCTTTCACACCCAGAGCTCCCTCACACACATACCCTCTCTCACACCCAGAGCTCCCTCACACACATACCCTCTTTCACACCCAGAGCTCCCTCACACACATACCCTCTTTCACACCCAGAGCTCCCTCACACACTCACACCCAGAGCTCCCCTCACACACATACCCTCTCTCACACCCAGAGCTCCCTCACACACATACCCTCTTTCACACCCAGAGCTCCCTCACACACATACCCTCTTTCACACCCAGAGCTTTTCCCTTTTCTTTCCCTCCTAAAAGCTTTTGCCATTGAAGTCTGTCTGGAGTTTGATCTATTTACACGGATGTAACATGTCAATTATGAATCCTTTGAAGTCATGGAGTATTTATGTTCAACTTTTCCCCTCTTCAGAGCAGAAGGAAGCCGGGATTCTTTTCGCAGCCGTGTAAAGGGTATCTGATAAAGTGTCCCTTTTCTACCCACTGTTGTCATGACGGAGCGGCAGCCTCTCTCTGAGCCATGTAAATGAAGGCTTGCCAATGGCCCTGTGATCCGCCACAGAAGAGGAGAGCACCGTGAAGGCTTTGAAATGTTGATTTAGCCCAGTTGGAGGACAGAGGGTCTCCGCGCGCTGCACCTTTAAAAAAAAAAAAACACCATTGATCTAAGTTTCATGTGCGCTTCAAAGTTTGTGAAGGTTGCCCCTCTCCTCTTTATTTCCCACTTCAGCCCCCAACGCCAGCAACACCCCTCTTCTCTCACCATCTCCATGAGGTGAAATCCCAGCGCTAAACGTGAGGCTCTGTGTCGCCTTAGCAGCACGTGGCAGGCATGATCCTTTGAAGTTTACAGAGGACAAAGGACAAGAGACACTTTGCTTAAACCTAGTATTTACCAACAGTATAGACACACAATGCATTAGTATTACCAACAGTATAGACCCACAATAATGACATTCATACCTCATAATGATTTAGCAATCCACTCCATTTACATTTTTATGTACTTTAAGCACTAATGTTATAGTACTGTATAAGCCTGAAGAATCAGTATGCCTACAGAGCCTCTTGATAATGCCACTGATTACATTTTGGTCTCATGTCAAATGCTCTGTATTTAGCCATATGTGACCTCATACAAGCTTTCATGACAAAAATATAATTTACACTGCAACATTACAATGTTGTGAGCGCTGTGTTTATACCAGTATAATATAAATAGTGATATTGACTTGCCAGTCACGAAGATGCATTATGAATACTTTATGAACATTTACAAAAGTGTTTATAATGCTTTATGGATACTTGGTAAAGTGCTACCAGACTGGGCTCCGTAAGTATGTCAATCAAATATTTTGTCCGCTAATGTGCTGACACAAAAGTTTACTGCTCAAGGCTGCATGCACAGTTCCGAAAATATTAGGTCATGTGATATTTTTGGAATCATGCAAAACAGTTTCTTACTCTCCATGTTTGTTGGCTGCAGTTTAACTGTGGGAAGAATCAAATCTAAAATGATTCTATCTCCATTTATAGAGCTAAGCAAGCTGAGGAGCACATGGCTTTCTCCAGAAGCTCATTTCCAAATCAATAATTCATCATCAAAAAAGCTCTTTTCCACATAGGAATAACATTTTGCTGTAATTGTAAATGATTCCATCTGCTCGGGTTTGTCCGTCAGCATTAGAGGGTTTGCAGCCATGTAAACAGGATCTAACATCTTAAAAACGATCAGTGGCAAACCCCATTTCCCACTCAAAATGATGGGTTTACACACCAATCCTCCTGAGGCCATCTTGAGTGCTCGTGATTCCTTGCATCTCCGGGCCTCCACGTAACACAGTCTGGCAATGTCAAAGGGGAAAACAAAAGCACGCAGAGAGAGGGAGGAACAGATACTGTCAGATACTCTGCCCCAATCCCACCACCCCGCCTCCTGAAGCATAAACATCCCACTGCAAATCCCACATCCATTCCCAAGTGAGATCTCTCAAACCCATGTGTCTATTTTCCATGCACTTTATATACATTATGATGTGTACCAATCATGGGTTTGCAGACAAATCTCTCAGGAAATCTGAATGACTGAAATATACATTTCCCATGAAATCTGAAATATCTGTAACTAAGTTAGCAACTATGGTTTGGAGAATCACACTCCAGGCTGGCAGCACTTGTGTTGTGTAGGCATCATGTGATAAGAGTGGCATGATGGTGTAACCTGCGTTGTGTTGAACCTGCGCGATTCAGCCCTGCACACGCCCGGACTCGAACCCGCGAACAGCAGCACCTCGGATCGGGAGGCGAGCGCGCTAACAATTGAGCCAATAGCCCAGGCTACTGGCTCGCATGCCAGCAGCACTCTTGAGGCGTCGGGGAATGAGGTTTACCAACGTTCCACAAGCACAGCTAAGCTAGCTGGCATCCGTTACAATGGCATGCACAGTACAACGTACTCTGTGTGCGTATTCTGTGAGATCAGACCCACTTGAGATGAGACTTGAGGGGAGTGATGTTTGCAGTCAGCTGCTGATGTCATAAACCCTCAGTAGACCCCAACCCCAACATTACCACCTCTGACCGGACATGCATCTCCCGCTGGGGGAAAAACACCCAGTCATCTCACCTGCCTCGCCTCACAGGTGACAACTCATCAAGAAGGTAGGGAAGCAGAGCTGCTCCGAGCAGGGGTTTGATCAGGTGTTAACTCCACATAGCCCACCAGCCATAACATGCATGACACATAACCTGGCATATCTTCACAACTCCTCTGTCGGTCCATTTGTTTGCCTATAGCCCCCTCTCTCAGAACAGAACGAAATGCGCTGTACCTGTCTGTTTCCTCCTTTCTGATTTGTCTGCGGAAGAGGCTGCACACTGCAGAGTGCTCTCCCCTTAACCCCCCACACAGCTACTGGGGCTTCAGCTGGTGTTCACATGTGCTCCATCACTTTCTGTATGTGTGGAAGACATATTTATTTGCACATATTTGACATTATAGTGCTTATTGAGAATCTATATGCTGCACTTTTGTAAAACACTTGACACTTATATTCATCATTGCAAATACTTCAGGAAGCATCTCAGGTTCAAGTTCAAGTTCACTTTATTTCTTTGTCCCAAATGGGCAATTTGATTGCAGACAGGATCACATACCACACAACAATAGACACAACACACTACAATACAGACAGATATGCACAAAATAATAATTTAGTTGTGATAAATAGGTCTGACGATGCCTACAAAGATGAGTCAGTAAAACCAAGATAACATTTCATTAAATAAGTTAGATATAAGAGGAGGAGGTGAATACGGGGGGGGTCACTAAATGGACAAGTCTATCTTTTCCTGTTGTGTGCATTCAGTACTTGGATAGAAAAGGGGATGAAGGAATTTTTGTACCTCTGTTTAAAAGCATGTATTCAGAATACAGGGTATGGCCTGCATCTTGATACATTTCTATAGCTTTGTTGAACACCTGCTTATTAAAATATTCGGTGAGACTAACAAACTTCACTCCCACTATCTCACTGGCCACATTCACAATCTTGGAAAGTGCATTTTTGTCTCTGATGGTGACATTTCCATACCAGCAGATAATGGAGAATATGAGGACTCAATAAAAGCTTTATAAAACAATGCCAGCAATGTTTTGTCCACCTGAAACTTAGCCAGTTTCCTAAGTGCAGAGAGTAGTTGCCCTCTCCTGCACACCAAGGTGGTGTTCAGGTCGAATTTAAGCCGGTCATCAATCAAGGTGCCTAGGTACTTGTAAGATGGTACAATTTCAACATCTTGGGCCGTTGATGACACTGTGCTTTGGAGCAGGGGGAAGGCGTCTGAAATCTATGGACATGTCCTTGGTTTTACTGATGTTCAGATGCAAAAAAACATCTTCACACCAGGACATAAATTCATTAATAACAGGGCCATGCTCATTCTCATGGGAATTCAAGAGACTGACAATTACAGAGTAATCTGCAAATTTTAGAATGTGCCTGTTGTCATGCTGGCTACAGCAGTCATTGGTGTAGAAGCTACAGTATGTACAACAGGGGGGTATGCATCTGTCCGGTTGTGGCTATTTGTTTTGTTTCATTTTGTGTTTGTGTGTTTATCATCCTCGAATGGAAAAGCATGCAATGTGTTTTGAATCAAATTTTGCTTAATTTTAGCTCAATTTAGCCATGTTTTATTTTGTATAGACCTGTAAAGAATTTAAATTGGGTAAATATAGAAATGTATTATGCTAATTTAATACAATACTCACAGCATTCCCATTTTTCTATTGGGGAAAAAAACAAAACAGTGTGCCATACAGTAAACATCAATTACATCATAAACACCATTAACCATCATTGAAGGATCACCTTGTGACTAAATACATCAACATATCAGGTGTACAAGAGAGGAATGGTCATATGACCATATATGGAAAAAACTTCACAACTAGGTCAGCTCTGTGGAGTCCATCTGTGTGTGTGTGTGTGTGTGTGTGTGTGTGTGTGTAGCCAACAGGGCCTTTCTCAGCTCTGCAACTGGAAAATCAAACCTGCATAATGAAGCAAAACGTGCAACTTGACTGAGCCTCATGCTATAGTATTCCCTCTCTTTGTCTGTTCGACTCTGTATCTGTGTCTGGCGCTTTTAAGACAACTCTAAACACTTGTGTTTACCTTCACAAGTGCCAGGGAATGCCAGCATGCCACACAGGTGCCAGTCACGCTGAGGGGCAGAGGGGCAGAGGGCACCACCAGAGGGGGAGGGCGGAAGGGTTCATGAGTGGACGGTGGAGATGCTTGGGATTTATAGTGCTGGAGCTGATAAGGGGAGTGAAAGTGATAGGCTGAACTAATGATGTCTGTAGTGGCAGTGCCCATTACATTTCTGGCGACAATAGCTTTGTGCAGCTTTCTTTGTCTGCAGTTCAAACACACACACACACACATACACACATACTGTACACACACACACACACACACACACATTTAAATGTGCTGGGTGAGTGAAGATATGTGTGTCCTTTGAACATGGGATTGTATGGCAAGGGGTAGTAAGAACTGAAAAGGAATGAGATGCCCACACTGCTAAAACTCCCATATATTTATTGTGTTGCAACGCTTCGACCCGGCTGGGTCTTCCTCACCGGTGGGGATGTTCACACTTCCACTACTACTCAATGGGTAGTAAGCCCACAGTCTGTCAGGAAAAGTTGGATGCATATTCTTTATTCTTTCCCTCGTCAGTCATGTGTGATCTTAATTAAGAGGTACTGACAGTCTTACTTTTTAATGATCCACTCTTTTAATGATCCACTCTCCAAATGTACATGTTTACATGTCTCATTCTCTCTCATACTTTCCCCTCATAGTCTCTCTTACTTTCTTACTTGTGTGTTGAGATTTTAGTGATTTTTACTTGGAATGAACTGAGGATCTGGAGTCCTCTCCTCCCCCTTCCCCTCTCCTCCCTGGCATTTGGTCCCACCTGTCAGTGTGTGTATGCGTCTGAATCTCTATGCGTGTCTCAGTGTCCATCTGTCCCTCTAATCGACTGCGGAGGGCTGGAGTCACTCCGCTCCCATGGTGCGTGGGGCCTGCATTAGTGCCACGGCGTTCTGCGGGATCTCTCGGCGCCGTCTCCTCCCGTTGCCGTGGTACTGTAGACGTGTGCAACTTGTTTTCATTTTGCCCAGGGGCAGCTGCCAGCGTCGAGGGCGCGTTCTTCCTGTGACAGCTGCATCTCCTGAGAGAGGAGTCCCCATGCAAAGAAAACACAGACACACACAAACATGCGTGCGCACGCACACACACACACACACACACACACACACACACACACTTGCAGGCTGCATCAAAAAAAATAAAGCCCAAACCACTTAAGGGATGGGTGCGTTGATCACGACCCCCTTTCACAACATGTCATATGGATGATGCTGGGGCACAGCGAGCAGAGAGATGCAGCCATGGCTCCGTTTTTACTGTCACTCTGCTAGCTTCACCATGGCCTCTCAAGCTCCTGCACTTTCCACCATCAAGTGGCTCCTTTAAGCTTTCTACAGTAGTAGGTTTTCTGGGAGTATTGTGAAAGAAAGCCAAGCCATTCAAAACTGTCCTCATCAGCAATTGCCAGCAAATCTTTGGCGCTCCCCTCTCTCTCTCCACTCATCACCCTTTCTCAAGAACTGCTTCCTACCTTCATCCTCCTGTGAGGTAAAAAAAAAATGAAAGACTTTGAAAATCCCACATGATCATCGCTGCTGCTGCCCCCCCTCTCTCTCTCTCTCTCTCTCTCTCTCCCCTCGCCCCTCCCCACATCCCCAAATCCTGCTGCCATCAGGACGCTCCTGTTCCTTAACTAAGAGCTGTCACCCACAGCAACGCTGCAATGAAGCATTTATTCTGCCTCACATTTCCTGGCACTCAGAATTACTTCCTTCATGCCTGATAACCAAATTACAATATGGCAGCAGGCAGCTCTCTCCCCCTGCAGTCAGGGAATTGTTAGAGGCCGCTCCGAACGCGCTCCCAGCCTGTGTGGCACATCATGTACAGCTGTCAATCAACGTCTGTGGCAGGCCAGGGTGGAAATGAGGGCGGACCTGACTGTGTTCAATTATGACTAAGAGCCTTGCTAAGTCCCTCCAGCTCTCCTGTGTGACTGACAGCTGAAGTTCCCCCCCTGTCCCATCTAAGGCCTGTGCCTCCCTTCATCACCCATGAGTCTGGTGTGGACTTACTTCAGAGGGCAAGATTGAGAGCGGAAAGGATGTCAATTTCATTTTGGCCAAAAAGGCATGGATTATGGTTTGGTGGAGGATTGTGTCAGGCTAAACTGAACCAAAGAAGTGCTAAGTTAAATTCTATGGGATTCGAGTTGTCTTGCAGCCACAGCACTCTTGCATTGCACGTATTTAAAACAGCACCATACACGGTACAAAATGTAGTCACTAAAGGGCCATTCACACCAAAAACGATAACTATAACGATAAAAGCGTCCACACTGACCAACGATAAGCAAAGTCTTTCCTTGTGTTAATGAATGTGAGGACTAAAATGTGATGGGTTCTGATTGGCTATTAGCTTTTTATCGTTCTCAAAATCGCTCTGAAAGTGATCCCCAACGATATCGTTCTTCATGTAATTATCGTTATACCGTAGTTTATGTGTGAACGTCGTCATTCATATTAACAAGAACGATATTTGTTTAGAATTATCGTTCTTGGTGTAAATGCCCCTTTACTAGCCTATAGTACAATAGAATGGATCTAAACAAAAAACACAGCCATCATACTGGAAGTAGTGAGCCCTGTACCTGATCATGATCAAGCATGCCTAAGCAGAAAGGAGCATTTTGCAATCACTTTAAAGATTGTTCATAGCTGCCTGGCATAGGATAGAAAATGGGATAGCCTACTATTTTCTGTTGCAGGGAGGACAATGGGAATAGTGGTGTAATAAGCCGGCAAATTATGGTGAACACGTCTTTCTTTTTTTCGACCGCTTGCCTTTATTCCTTTTTTCTGAATTCTGCCTTTCAATTAGACTCCTCTGTTTTCCACACACTGATCTCTGTATTTTCTCTTTTTTTTCTTCAGCAAACTGGCACTTTAGTTGCATTTCAAGAGGTTGATAAATCAATCCATCAGAAAATTCTTTGCGGTGAAACTCAATCAAGAAAGGTCATGTTGGCGGGAGAAGAACAGATTAAATTAGCATTGAATTAGACATGGAAAGTGAGCTCTGTCAAAACCATCTCTGTGCTCAGCACAATTAGAATATGTTAATTATGCATTTCATTAAGGGCTCCGGCTCTCTTTGAATGTGAGATGAAATGTCACTGGTGTAGGCAGCCGAAAAATGGGAGATTGCCAGACACAACTTTCTTTGTGCAGTGTGTGACACCTTCATTAACATCAGGGATTGCGGCTCTGATTAGACTTTTTTGTATTAGTTGAAGCCATCAGGCTCCACTTTTGATCTGGCAGCTCCCGGCTGGCAGATATTGCCTGTGACTTTTACGGGTGTGAATTTACGAATAGAATGCTGTGACACCACCAGCTTGATAACATACATTCCTTAATGTGAAATAACATATTTTAAGATTCAGTCTTTTTAGTGTAACACACACTCACAAACACACCTGCCTAAAATTGTCTAGGTCCCCCTCATGCCACCAAAAGAGCTCTGAGCCATTGAGGCAAGGACACAACATATTGGAAGGAGTCCAGTGGTATCTAGCACCAAGATGCCAGATCCAGCCGTGGACAGGGGTCACCATGGACACTCTGAACTGTCTGAGGCTACAAAGCCCTCTATGCTGTATGCTGTGATGCATTGTGTTTGGTAACAGTTTTCTTTCAGTTCAGTTCAGTTCAAATAACTTTATTGCCATAGCCAGTATTTAAGGAGAACTCGGGCCGTTTTCAACATAGGGCCTGTTGTTCAATGTCACCAATTCCTGGCGGCAGGAGAAAGAAGAAAAACTAATTGGTGTGCAGCTTGAGTTGTCCTGCTAGTGGCTAACACAGCCAGACGGCTACAAAGCTGTGCTATGGGGGCAGATTTTACACTGTGTTTGTGCCTCTTAACAAACGATTAATGGTTTGATAATTGCGATTGTAACATTCGATGACACTTACATGGTAGCAGAATTTATACCATGGTTGCATAACTTCTATGTTGTGACTTCGACTGTGGTAGCACAACTTGATTTCGTTCATTATAGCACAACTGAATAGGGATATCAATATCAAGTAAAAAATACCATTCATTTTCTCCACTGAGAATTTGATTGTAAGCCATATTGGACATGGTAGAGATATCAGGGGTGATCAAAATAGGAACAGATTTGATTGTGGTAAAGGAAGTCTATAGTTCACGAATGTTGGTTTACATTCTCTGTTCATTTGTTATGATATGAAAATGAGATGAGTAAATGTACCCCTTTCATAACTTTTGATCATATTCAATGTTTTTCTTTTTTCTTTTTCTTTATCTCTGACCACTTTCAAGCCACAGCCAATTTTGATGTCAAAATCCACTGTCATTTTTTTTTTTTTTAAACCCTGGCAATTAAAGGACTAACTCTAGCCTGTTTAAAATCAGACTCTTTCACTCTGTGAAAACACTCTGGGGACACTAGCATAGTGAAGGGCGTAGACTTTACGCTAAACTTTGAAATCATTGGTCCAGCCGAACCAATCCAATCACATCAATAAGGGATTCCCAACGTTGCTTCCTACTTCCCCTAAATTTGACCAACTGACAATAAACTATATCAGGAGAACAGTCAGGAAACAATGTATCTAGGCCTGTCTTTTCTGTATAAATTTTCACAGTCGGATGACTGCAATTTCCGACGTTTGTAACCGTTGCTACTACCGTTTACAACAGCCACTTAATAGCATCATTCTCTCTCATCGCTGATTGGCCTTTTCCTTTCTGGTGTCTGATGGAAACGTCAGAGAATTATGGTGTTCCAGAATAGTATCTCCCTGAAAGGAGATCTAGGTGGGCGTGGCCAGGCTATATTAACTTACCCCTCTTGACATTACAGTACAGAACAGAACTAGTACCGCTATAGTGACGTGGTACAGAGTAGATAAGGTGCCTTCTGTTGGTCAGTCTGCAGAAGGCGCGGGGAATTATTCTTTTATTTTCCTTTTTTTATGGTTGCTCTTACATGCACTTAGGGTTTGAGTTCATCCGTTCACAGAGAAGGGCAGAGAAAGGGAATTGTGAACCAGTGGATTTGTATTCAGTCATAGTGTTAGAAATGGAAGAGTGACAATCCCTGATCACTGGCCAATAAGAGCAGGGCAATGACAGTTCCACATCCCACCATAAATACATGTGCTGGCCTGGGAGTGAACCCATGACCATGTGACTTATGATTTACTTCCTTGAGGCCGAGGACTCCATACAATGATAGATGTGTGCCTGCGTCTGGTCAGACTCCAGCCTGACACATAATCTTTCTCTTTAAAGTGGGAGATAGAGATAGATAACAAAATGTTCTATTGATTCCACACACCTAGGGTTTGAAGCTTAACAGTAGCACAAGGTTATTGTGTGCACAGATTCATGCCTGAACCAGAGAATGAACCACTGTGTCAAAAGCAGGGATCAGTTGTAAAAACTATGACAATTATTTCCAATATGCAAAATGACAAGAGATTAAATATGTTCAAGTAGTAGTTTAACTGCTTGGTTTCTTGGGAAACATTCAGAATAATGTTAAGTACTGACAGTTACATAAGCTATAACATAGTTTTTTCCTTCTACCGGATTACAAGTCACATTTCAGCCCTTTAGGTCACTTGATATGACTTAGAAACACAACTGAGCCCTAGCACTAGGTCTTGTGAAGCTGTGCAGATCAATATAGAATAAAAGATGAGTACCTGAAATGGCTACTTGCCTGATGTTTGCCATTATCCTCCATGCATGGACTATTGTGTGCTACTGCCAACCCAATCTTGACCACATAACATTATTGTTTTAACCATTACTGCAGTTATAATACATATAGTCTCCATTTAGGTAACCATGCCTAACACGTCTGGTGCATGTAACTGTCAAACTGAACCAATGAAGGTGTTTCCAGTCGAGATTCTCAATGGAATTAGAATCCAGTTGAGATTATTTTGGATTGTCTGTGGATGTCTGTCAAATTATTTGGTATAACTGTACTCCATTTGGTGAAATAACTACATTTCTGTCAGTAGTTTGAGCAAACTGGATTCAGATAGGATTTTACAACATGCCTCTGTATATTACACAACACAGAGATTTAAATGTGGAAATATATTTGCTTTAGCAGAGCCAGAGTACAAAACTGTCCTCTCTTGGTCATGTTAATCAGCCTTGTAGGTAATGAAAAGTAGCAGCATGCCTATACCAGTGCACATGTTACACCTTTCAGAAAATTGTTTTGAAGCATTTCAATTATTTGAATCTTCATACATGTCATAATTCTTATCATTAATAGCATGATGGGCTCAAAACATCAGAACAGTTTATGTTTACAACAGAGGCCTCTGCCTGTTTTCTTTCTCTATTTTTGTTGTAAAAACTCACTAATAGCTTCAGTGCTAAATCAAATTATACATATAAGTATGCTTGCATCAGAGACACAGCAGTGAAAACCGAACTGGATAAAATTGATGCCAGTTCGCATTTGCAAATACTCTGTCAATCTGTCGTTAAACATGTTATCAAATAATGATAAGGATACGGTTCTCGCTTGTGCTGGCGTGCTCTGCTCTGATGTTGATGTGCCTTAATAGGGCAGTTGTGCACTGAGATTCTCCTGCTTGACTACACATGAAACATCCTGCATCCACATTTGAGTTTCCAGCTGCACTTAGGACTTTTTCTTTATTTTAAATTTAGGAATATGGGTGTGCATGTGGCATGCTCGTAATAAAGTAGCTCATTTAGTTCATCAAAATGGCTGAAAAACACAGGCTTATAATAATTGAATATAATATAATAATTGAAATTATTCACCTGTTTCATCAGTCATTAATTCATCCTCAAATGTACTTGGAAAGTGTGGTTTAGTTTTATTATGTTTCATTAATCAGCATTCTTAAGAAATACCTTGTAAATTACTGTTGATTACAAATACAAATATATAGTCAGAGAGTACAAAGATCCAATCCTGTATAGCAATGGCCATACAGTTAATTTATCTTAAACACTGCTCTCAGGTCTAAGTTAACTTATTTAACTTATTAAACATTGTGATAGTTATTCAAATTCAAAAGGACAATTCTATTCTATTCTATTGCCTCAAACTCTGAAAGGCCAACTCACTTGCACTATCAATTGATAAGAGTGTGTCACTTCTGCTCTTCTCCTCTTCTCTGTTTTGTCTCTGTCTCTTAGTCAACCTCTCTCTCTCTCTCTCTCTCTCTCTCTCTCTCAGAAAGTTCTGCTTGTAATGGTTGTCTTTAAATATTCATTGTGTTCCATCGCTGTGCTGGATGCGTGGCTGGCCCAAAAAAGACATATGGTTGAGCTGCGTCTACATTTCTCTTTTACCTGCAAGAGAACATTTGAAAGGCTTTAGCAAAGTGTCACTCAATTCAAGTCACCTTTCAAGAGTGACGCTTGTAAAGAGCACTGCCGCGTCAGCAAGCACCGCATAGAGCCCATGTGTGCAGTCAGCCCCTTTATATATACTTCACACACACACACACACACACACACACACACACACACACACACACACACACACACATGTTTTTGTACTGATCACAGGCCTCACTATGTTCTCATCCAGTTGCATATGATTCTGGGACATAGCAACCAGACATTTGGGATCTATCCAATCAGTATGCCACCAGCACAGCGTAGTTTGCAGATAAATACTTACCACACTGCCAGCAAATAGATGAAGGAGTTTTGTCTAAATCTACAGCTAACTAGTCAACATTCTTGTAGCTTTTTTCAAGTTAGCTTTTTTACTGGGTTTCTGAACCACTACTGTATGACATAATGAATATGTTAATAAGAAAACAAAACTTATTTCACACAAGCAGTTTGGATTCCTTTTTTTCTATCAAGTATCAGAAATGTGGGTCCATTTCTATTTTAAATGAAAAATTCAGGGCCCCACTATTTCTGTTATGGTCAATCTTTAGGGTGTTTCATAGAGACACTGCCATCACACTACAGTATATGGTTCTACAAGAAGTAAGACAGGTTGGAATTGATGACAGCAGCAGTGTTGGCAGAGGGAATGTCTCTCATCATGCATTGGTAGGAGAGCTCTGACTTGATTGCCAAGTTCATCAGTGCATTCCTCAGATGTGTCATGGAGGTTTGCCTGTGATGGCAGGAGAGCAGACTCAAACTGGAGCTGACATCTCTGCAAATATGAAAGAAACAAATCACACAGTTCTATTGCTGGCCTAATTCTTGTCCGACTTACTGAAAACATTTTAGTTTAAGTAAACATAAATAAAACTTTCTGAGCCTAGTTTCTGAAATCATTTATTGAATTGATCACTTTTTTTGATCAAAACCATGTACAGATTTCAGGTGTATGATGAGGAAGAAGAGGAGGACAGAACAGTCATTTCAGATGAGGTTCAAGGAACTGTGATAAACTGTTATTTTTCTTGTCCAACCCTTTCAGATGAGGTTCAAGGAACTGTGATAAACTGTTATTTTTCTTGTCCAACCCTTGCAGATGAGGTTCAAGAAACTGTGATAAACTGTTATTGTTCTTGTCCAACCCTTGCAGATGAGGTTCAAGGAACTGTGATAAACTGTTATTGTTCTTGTCCAACCCTTGCAGATGAGGTTCAAGGAACTGTGATAAACTGTTATTGTGCAGATGATTGTTAAACTGTTACCAACCCTTGCAGATGAGGTTCAAGGAACTGTGATAAACTGTTATTGTTCTTGTCCAACCCTTGTTCAAGGAAGATGAGGTTCAGAAGGGAACTGTGATAAACTGTTATTGTTCTGCAGATGTTCAAGGAACTGTGATAAACTGTTATTGTTCTTGTCCAACCCTTGCAGATGAGGTTCAAGGAACTGTGATAAACTGTTATTGTTCTTGTCCAACCCTTGCAGATGAGGTTCAAGGAACCGTGATAAACTGTTATTGTTCTTGTCCAACCCTTGCAGATGAGGTTCAAGGAACTGTGATAAACTGTTATTGTTCTTTACCAACCCTTGCAGATGAGGTTCAAGGAACTGTGATAAACTGTTATTGTTCTTGTCCAACCCTTGCAGATTCTAGTGAGATTCCAAGCAGAGAACAGGTTTGATTTGTTAGATGCAGATTTCAGTATCATTTAGACTCTATCACAGTTAGATGCAGATTTCAGTATCATTTAGACTCTATCACAGTTAGATGCAGATTTCAGTTCATCAGTTAGACTATCACAGTTATTGGTAGATGCAGATTTTAGTTCATCATTTAGACTCTATCACGGTTATTGTTAGATGCAGATTTCAGTACATCATTTAGACTCTATCACAGTTAGATGCAGATTTCAGTACATTATTTAGACTAGTACATCATTTAGACTCTATCACATTTAGATGCAGATTTCCGTATCATTTAGACTTTATCATGGTTATTGTTAGATGCAGATTTCAGTATCATTTAGACTCTATCACAGTTATTGTTAGATGCAGATTTCAGTACATCATATAGACTCTATCACAGTTATTGTTAGATGCAGATTTCAGTATCATTTAGACTCTATCACGGTTATTGTTAGATGCAGATTTCAGTACATCATTTAGACTCTATCACGGTTATTGTTAGATGCAGATTTCAGTATCATTTAGACTCTATCACGGTTATTGTTAGATGCAGATTTCAGTACATCATTTAGACTCTATCACGGATATTGTTAGATTTGGTTGATGCTTTTATCCAAAGCTTAAGGTCACAACGGCAGCAGCTGGGACTTGAACCCTCAACATGTCTTGCTGCTGTAATGCCAGTTCCTTACGGCTGATTCAGACCGCCGACGTGGCTTGTGCATTCCGTCTGTGTTCTTTGTGAAATACAGCAAGTTGTTAAAGACAATGCAAATTTTGAAAGAATCAACAGGGTCAACCTATATACAATTAAGACTTTTACAACGCAAGGGTGTGCATGAAGCAAGTGTAAGTACAGTTGGACCACAAGTCAGGGAAATTAATGATTTGATTATTTGCAAACATATCTACTTAATAAATACAGAATGAATGTTTGCATTTTATACAGATAGACTTTTAAAAAACAGTGTGTCTAGGGTGAAACCTGATCTATGTCATGCCTGTTACTCTGGAAAAGTAACAGGCCTGACAGTAACAGGCTTAATGATTTCAAGCTAATTTGCTCATTGCTAGCCAATAGGTCAAGATCACAAAAGCACATGTACACTTGAAAGTATATTATCTGTAGATATTTATCAATATTATGGTATATTAATACTTTTTAGATTTATACGTTAAAAACATGGTAACAGTTTTGACGTTGGATGATGGCCCCTACCCAGTTAAATCTCATTAAAAAAAATAGTACATTATAGAAGAGAGAAAGCAACTTGCTTGTGTTCTAACAGTTGGAGTCCTGTTTGACAGATAATGCAACTTCCTGTAAAGATGTCACTGGAATCTACAATTATTGTACAGGGTAACAGGCCTGACATGAATCCAGGGGACACTGATAAAATGATTCATATTTTATAAAAAAAATCATCTAAATGTATGCCAGGAATATTGCTAATTATTATTAACTTTTTGCCTAAAATTTACAAATGAAAAGTCCTGGTGAAAAAGAACAATCATAGCAAGGGACAGGCCAAAAAATCTTACCCATATCAACATATATGCAATTTTAATTATTTAAAATAATATTTGATTGAGTTTATTTTGATTTGATATTGATGGAAGTATACATAGTAATGCTATGTTTTTAAATTACAACTGTATTTTATAGATATTTCTTATGGACACAAAAGGCACCAATTTCAAGGAATCATGAGGGAATACAGTGCACATGAGTGAATAGAGTGAACACAGGTGATTTTCAGGTGATGATAACGTTACATTTACATGCCAAATTTAAGGACGGTTTCAGAATGCCACACATGAAAATCATGGTACAGACAATGAGTGGCAGACAGAGCATTATGTGATATATACTGTAGCATGATACCAGACTCATTTCCACAAAATAGTTTGTCTTGTTATTCAATTAGGCTACTCATATAGCCTTAAAGAGTAAGTTCAGTGTAAATTGACCCATAGTCCTGTTCAAGCTCATCACATGCAGCCCATAGAAAAAAGAATGAGACAATGTGGGACAACATGGGCCAAGTTATGGACAGGCAGCTTAAAGCAGACCCATGGGCCAAGTTATGGACAGGCAGCTTAAAGCAGACCCATGGGCCAAGTTATGGACAGGCAGCTTAAAGCAGACCCATGGGCCAAGTTATGGACATGGCAGCTTAAAGCAGACCCATGGGCCAAGTTATGGACATGGCAGCTTAAAGCAGACCCATGGGCCAAGTTATGGACAGGCAGCTTAAAGCAGACCCATGGGCCAAGTTTTAGGCAGCTTAAAGCAGACCCATGGACCAAGTTATGGACAGGCAGCTTAAAGCAGACCAATGGGCCAAGTTATGGACAGGCAGCTTAAAGCAGACCCATGGGCCAAGTTATGGACAGGCAGCTTAAAGCAGACCCATGGGCCAAGTTATGGACATGGCAGCTTAAAGCAGACCCATGGGCCAAGTTTTAGGCAGCTTAAAGCAGACCCATGGGCCAAGTTATGGACAGGCAGCTTAAAGCAGACCCATGGGCCAAGTTATGGACAGGCAGCTTAAAGCAGACCCATGGGCCAAGTTATGGACAGGCAGCTTAAAGCAGACCCATAGACCAAGTTATGGACAGGCAGCTTAAAGCAGACCCATGGGCCAAGTTATGGACAGGCAGCTTAAAGCAGACCCATAGACCAAGTTATGGACAGGCAGCTTAAAGCAGACCCTTTACACTTACACTTTAACTCAAAACAGCTGTTAGGCCCATGTCAAATTTGATCTTTTTAAAAATGTCAAATGCAGCCATGCTTACATTCGGCTTTCAGCTCATTAATTAATATCATAGAATATAAAAAATATTCAATATTCATTATTAAATGTTTAGCTGGAATTAAGTTTTTCCCTACTGTCCTATTTTTAAAGCAGGCCTACCTGTGGGCATGTAACTGGATTACAGGTTTTATAAGGAATAGTGCTTTTGAACAGCCACTGCACTAGTTGTACATTTCAAGTGAAGTCTTTGAAGTGTTTCAGTTTTCAAAGGATTTGAAGTGTTCTGCTACTTCTGTGTTTGGTTGTGAGAATTGTATGCAGTGTTTTGACAAAGTGAATTATGTTTCCAACAATTTGCCTCTGTAAGAAATCATTTAATTAAAAAAAGACTGTTACTAGATTTCTGTATTCCATACAAATACTTAATCCAGACATTCAATAATGTAGGACTAGTTCCAGACTCAGTGCTGCCATTATGAAGACCGGAACATGACCAGTGTAAGGTGTAACTCAAATTTTGTTGTGAATGTTTTGTAAATTTTGAAAACTGTTTCCAGGAGCATATAAAATGTGTGTGTGTGTGTGTGTGTGTGTGTGTGTGTGTGTGTGTGTGTGTGTGTGTGTGTGTGTGTGACAATCTGTGTGAGAGATTGTAAAAGTGTGTGTGTGTGAGAGAGAGAGAAGAAATTTGATTATATATTAAAAAATCTGAAAAATAAACAATAAATGATTGTATATTATATGTGTGTGTGCCAGCATTTGTGTGTCAGCAGGCCAGTGCATTGTTGCTGTTCATCTCTGTGTGCTGTGTTATATGTTGGCCTATCACTCTTACTCGTTGCAGCTGACCTGTCACTCACTGAGACACAAATCACCAGAGACGGCAGCAGATTTCACTCATTTCCTTACGCACCATGAACACAAGCCGGGGTCACAGACCTAAAGCCCAAAACTACATCTGTTTCCCACCCTGACCTCGAGCTGCAGGCCTTCCAAGCACCGGTCTGTCTGACAGCTTGTGTGTCAGCTTTCCTTTAAGAAAAAAGCAGGACGAGAGTGAATCCTACACAAACTGACTCAGGGAAGCAGGTTAAAGGTAGGACAAAAATGTATTATAATGTCGTGCCCCGGAGACACGGGTATTGTATTGTGGCCTCTGTATTGTGATATGTATCATATCGTGACATTGCAGGCAATACCCAGCCACACCTCTCAGTGGGTAGGCTACTACATATTAGGCAACAAATTAAATGTAATAATTAAATTTAAATAAATGTAATTAAAATTAAAATTTAAATAAATAAATAAAATTGCTCCAGTCCGTTTTCAAAACGAAAAACAATGGTTCCATGCTATCCTTGTGGGGCTACATGCCCACCAAGTGTCGTGTCTTTCAGTGTCCCGGGAATCCTTGACGGAAAATTACATATGCGGGAAAAAAAAAACGGAAGAAAAAACTCTGTCTAAACCTTTATGACCACTGCTTTGCTGCGCGGCGGTCATAATAATGTAATGATCTGAGCCTAGCTGTTCACGACTGTGTTCCCATGATGCTGTTCAGTTGATGTGTTATGTTGAATGTTAATGTTAACCATGCAAGTTACCAATGTTGTGCGTCCTGACTGTCGTGTTTATATTTATAGTTGATTACAGTGTTCATAAGCGGGTCTAACTAGTGTGTGTTGTAGATACAGCCTCACATAGATGCTTAGTGCTGGAGCATAAGGGCCAGGTCATTAAGGGCAAGCCGTAAATGAACTCTGCACTCGTAGCTGTGAGGGGCTGAGTGAAGCACAGGGTAGCCAGGTGCGGGGGCTACTAGCAGCGTACACCGACATCTTTGCCGCAAGAGATGAGGACTGCACCCGAACGAGCCTGGTCCAACGCGATATCGACACCGGAAATGCCCGGCCCATCCGACTTCAACCTCACCGCTTACCGTTCGCCAAACGACAAGCAGCTGAAGAAAAGATCAAGGAAATGGCTGCGGCAGGAGTAATAGAGCCAAGCAGTAGTCCCTGGGCTGCGCCAGCTGTACTCGTCCGGAAGAAGGACGGCTCGTGGCGGTTCTGTGTTGACTACAGGCGCCTCAACCAGGTAACCCGGAAAGACTCCGACCCGCTCCCCCGCATTGACGATGCGCTGGACAGCATTGCCGGCTCCTGCTGGTTTAGCTTGCTGGACTTGCGCAGTGGCTACTGGTAGATTGAGCTAGCCCCTGTGGTGGTGGCAGTGCGCCATTTTCGAACCTACCTCTACGGCAAACGGTTCCTGCTGAGAATGGACCATGCGTCGCTCACCTGGCTGCTGAACTTCAAAGAACCAGAGGGCCAGCTGGCTCGCTGGCTGGAGGCACTCCAGGACTACGACATGGAGATTCGACACCGGGCGGGTCACCTTCACAGCAACGCAGACGCCCTGTCTAGGCGTCTGTGTGCAGCAGACCAGTGCCAGCACTGCCACCGGAGGGAGGAGAGGAGCCTGTCCGCGGCTTAACCGGAGCCCGCTCGTCGGCTACAGGCTGCATCACCGCTGGCAGAGAGAGAGAGAGTCGCTGTTTTCAACGCAGCGTCGCACCAACGAGAGGGTCAACGCTCGCCAGCAACACGCCAGCGAAAGACTCAGCGCTCGCCAGAGCCGCGCCATCAAGAGAGCCACCGCTCGCCAGCTTCACGCCAGCGAGAGAGTCAACGCACTGCAGCCCAACGCCACAACACAGCACTGCAGAGCGGCAGCTGGGGCCATGGACGCGCAGTCGCCGGTGGACGTGATGTCGAGGGAGGAGATCCGGAAGGCGCAATCGGAGGACGCCACGCTCGGCCGAGTGTGGTCGTGGATCGAAGCCGTTCAGCGACCGCCATGGACTGACGTATCAGCACTCGATCCAGAGACCAAAGCGATTTATTCACAGTGGCCGGGAATAGTAGCACGTCAAGGACTGTTGTATAGACACTGGCGAGCTCCCGATAGACAATCTGACAATGTTGTGCATCCTGACTGTCGTGTTTATGTTTATAGTTGATTACAGTGTTCATAACCGGGTCTAACTAGTGTGTGTTATAGATACAGCCTCACATAGATGTTTAGTGCTGGAGCATAAGGGCCAGGTCTGGCCCGGAATTATGTGTTTGTGTGTTTTGGTGCGTAACCAATAAAAACCATTCTGAGACAACTGTGCAGTTTGTTAAAATAATATTAAAGATATAGATACATACTTATAAAGATATAAGATACATAACAACAGATACCCTTGCTTAAAAAATATGCCAAATGCCAAATGCCTAAAAAACTACCGCCCCATCTCCAAGCTTTCTAAAGTTCTGGAAAAAGCTGTTCTGTCACAGCTGATTTCTGGCCACTCGCAACATACTAGAACCTTTTCAGTCTGGTTTCAGACCCCTTTATAGCACTGAAACAGCCCTGCGTAAAGTAACTAATTATTTGCTTCTTACGCTAGACTCAGGTGATAATGCCATTCTCATATTACTGGACCTTAGTGCCGCCTTTGACACCGTTGATCACAACATCCTCCTCACCCGCCTTGATCAGCAGGTGGGCATTAGGGAGATTGCACTACTCTGGTTCTGCTCCTATCTCTATCATAGGACTTTCTCTGTGTCTATTAGTCAGTTCTCCTCATCATCTGCTTCCGTCTCATATGGGGTCCCTCAGGGGTCCATCTTGGGTCCTATGCTCTTCAGCCTGTATATGCTCCCATTGGGTGCCAGGTCAGCGTTAGTAACAATGTTGTTGCAGCTGTGACTGCTGGCCGTAGCGTTCGATTGGAACCTCATAAAAAATCTCTGGGGCGATTTTCAGCATTCATTTTTGAGGCACAGAGATCCGGGGCTATTCCCAAGACATCCAGGGCTATAGCCTTGAATGCCCAGGTCTAACGACGCCACTGATGGGCAGAAATGTGGTCATGGGTAAAATGCAACCAATTTGTGTTCATTGTTTTGACATATTATTTATAATTAATGTTAATTTGCCAACCCTGGTTATAACACAATGTATCAGTTTGTTGCATATGGTGCTGTGTGTAGCATGGAGACCAGTCACACTGCCCATGCTGACCCCTATCCACCACCAAAAGTGCCTACAATGGGCATGTGAGCATCAGAACTGGTCCACAGAGCCAGGACGACCAAACAGATAGTTATCATAACTCAGCACCGCTTTCAAGAAGCAGAACCAAACAGATAGTTATCATAACAATAACCAATGACAACAAGATTGGAGTCATTTGGCCTCTTGGGTGTGTCGTAATTAGCAAAAATGTATAGCCCTGCATGATTACATTGAAAATATTCAAGGTCCAATCATAACCAAACTTGGTGCACACAATCTCCACTACATTATTTGGATGCCGACCAGGTGGCGTTACAACTGGCACACGTCAATATCTCAAGAACCAGGTTAGTTAGGTATACTTAGACATCCTCCCATTTGCTTCATTGCTACAAGTGCTGAGAGGTTGGCTTACCAAAATGTCTGCCAATCAGACATCAGTAACCAATAATTGCCCATGTGAATGACTGATCTCCTTGAAACTTGATAGGCTCATTCATCACATGAAATATGTGATGAATGAGCCTATCAAGGCTGTTTTTTTGTGTTTTTTGCACATGTACTTATATATCAGGAGTTGCAAGGCATAGAGAATATCTTAATTTCCAATTATTCCAACAATTCAGCCCCTGTCTCATTTTTAGGCTGTTGAACCATTTCTATTCCACCATTTTGTTTCTGTTGTGTGATTTCAAAAATAGCTTCAACTATAAAGTTCAGGTGTATTTAGTAGCATTGTATTTACTTCCTGATGTTAAGTTGAGTGAAGTATTATATCAAATATTAGTCAATATAAAAAATACCAAAATATCAAACCTGTGAATGTTGGGATGGCCCATTCAATTAAGTGGAACTCTGAGAAGCCATGCAAAAAATAAGTAAATATATAAATACACATTATTATTATTTATTATTATAGATAGATGGAGAGAGAGAGGAAAATACAAATAAAAGCTTTCACGGTTTCATCTCACTGCTGTATGTGCAGTTCCAGTTCATACAGGCCTTCTCCTGGACTTCTTCTTAATTAGCTGCTGGAGTGACACTTTTCAAGTGGCAGCCTGACAAGCTGATACTCAGGCCATGGGGAGAGAGGCAGACTGAAGTGCGCTGGCTTTCACCAAGACATACGGAGAGCCTCACTGTTTATTTGCACATGGGCCTATATGCAACATACATCACAGCTGGAATTATTGAATTGTGTGTACAGAAAATTATTATGACCGCCGCGCAGCGAAGCGGCGGTCATATAGGTTTAGTCAGATTTTTTTTTTTTTTTCCGGGACACTGTAAGACCGGGGTACACGAAACTTGGTGGGTATGTAACCCCACATGGATAGCATGGAACCATCGTTTTTCGTTTTGATCTGTAGCCCCGCTGGACTGGACCCTTCGAAAGGAGGGTAGGGCAGACACAGTTTTCTGTGAATATCTCGAGAACCGTAGGGTTTAGGAGGACCATTTTTTTTTGTATGTTGATCTCAAGGGGCCATGTCAACCCATTCCATAACCACTCATTTCATGTATAGCACCATTTCAATAAAGTATCTATCTATCTATCTATCTATCTATCTATCTAAACACAAAAAAGTAAAAATGAGGTGTTGTAATCGCAGGTATCTGTGACCTAACATAGTCAAAACTGCACAAAATTGGAAGTGTAGGATCATTATGACACCCTCTGTATGCACGCCAAGTTTTGTGGAATTCCGTTCATGGGGGGCCACACAATAAATTAATTTATGTTACTATACACCAACTGGCCTGTAGGTGGCCGGAGACAGTTTTCTGTGAATATCTCGAGAACCGTAGGGCCTAGGAAGTCCACCTTTTTTTGTATGTTGGTCTTAAGGGGGCATGTCAACCCACCCATTCACCACTTATTTCATGTATAGCACCACCTAGTTAAAAATTAAAAAGCAAAAAATTAGGTGTTTTCATCACAATATCTCTGGCTGACATGGTCAAAACTGCACGAAATTAAAAGTGTAGGATCATTATGACACCCTCCGAATGCATGCCAAGTTTTGTGCACTTTCGTTCATGAGGGGCCTTACAATAAAATAATTTATGTGTACATTTAGTGACGTACACCAACGAGGATTCCCGGGACACTGAAAGACCGGGGTACACAAAAATTGGTGGGCATGTAACCCCACATGGATAGCATGGAACCGTTGTTTTTCGTTTTGATTTAGTGACGTACACCGACAAGGATTCCCGGGACACTGAAAGACCGGGGTACACAAAACTTGGTGGGCATGTAACCCCACATGGATAGCATGGAACCGTCGTTTTTCATTTTGATCTGTAGCCCCCCCGCTGGACTGGACCTCCTGAAAGGAGGGTAGGGCAGACACAGTTCTCTGTGAATATCTTGAGAACTGTAGGGCCTAGGATGACCATTTCTTTCCGTATGTTTGCCTCCAGGGGTCATGTTAACCCATTTCATGTGCACACATCTGCACAAACAGATACACACGCACACACATACATTCACAGTAATCATACATATGACACATACTCACACAGTATGTACGCATGCATGCACAGGCACATACGCAGGCACACACACACACACATATAACATAAACATGTACATGCACACATGCACACAATTCAAGAATTTCTCAGAATTATGAACAGGCAAGATGGAGGTGGGGTTGTATAAAATTAATTTTACATGTAAAATCTATGCTCATGTTTCATGTTTAAATCATGTTTTGGTACTTGTTGTCTAGCAGATACCAGTGAGAATTGAGTGTGGATAATGCAACTTAGTGACACAGTTAGAATCATATTGGCCTTTCAGCGTGATTTATTTTTGTGGAAAAAATGTGCTGGACTGGGCGGCGGTCATATTTTGTACCGCTCTGCGGTACATCTAGTTTTCAGTTACAGCAGTATACTATTTTTTGGTATATTCCATACCAGCATTGCCACAAAGAGTGAATATGTTTTCCAGAGTATATGAAAATATGGATTAGACTCTAATGTGAATATGTCAGACAATTAGTCCAAGTGATAACAAACTGAGCTACATTTCTGTTATGTATCAAAAGTAGCTTTCACCTATTTTCCATTTGTTGGTGCTTGTGGCAATAAACAATTCGGACATAATTTGCACAAACTCCATCTAAAGTTAACGAAAAAATGATTTTGGAGCTCCAAGGGAAACTGCTTCAGCACGTTGGCCGCACCTGCCAGATTCTTCCATGTGTTTCTCTTCTTTCTCATTCAACTCCGTGGCCATGTGAAGGCGGAGCCTCGACTGCAGTCACTTAATGGGAAGTATCTTACTCAGAGCATCTGTAATAAGTCATCTGTAGGAAGATTCTTTTTGTCCTCATATATCTGTCTTAATGTCTACATTTAAATTAAGAAACAGAAATGCTTGTGATGCAGTGTTACAGTAATTTCCCCACATTGTTGAGTCCTAGACCTTAAATCATTCAAAGTACTGCCTTTAAAAGTGCTAGATTTTTCAAAAGACCGGTGGACTGCAGATAGGAAGCAGGGGATCCACCAGTGAGGCGAGGAGCTAAATTATTTATGGCTTTAATCTGTTCAGTGAGGTGTGTGCGCTACCGCCCGTAATTATAAATGCAAGAAGAAATTATGGCTGAATACTTTAGAACTCATCAGATGAACAAACGTGATTGGCCGCTCATCTCCAACAATAGAGGGCACGCTGATGTCAGGATATTCAAATCACCATGGTGCCCATTCGCTTTCTTCCATTTACCATCAAATGTCAGCTGCCTGCTCTAAAACAGATATGATGGTTGGTGGTAATTGAGGAGTTGATTGCTTAGAGAGAGAGAGAGAGAGAGAGAGAGAGAGAGAGAGAGAGAGAGAGAGGTGGAGAGGGGGCAAAATTGGATTTAGAAATAATTATTTTTAATAGGAGAACAAGGAAAAGTATTTATTGGTAGGCTATCTATGTACAATAGACTATTACTTAATTTGTGAAAAGTATAGGATTAATTTATTATATGTATCTTACATGAAAGTATAATGAGAGGGAAAGATCAAATAGATGGAAACAAGTGAAAAGGGGCAAAACTAACTGATATTGAGTTCTATTTCTTTAAAACATTTTTAAACGCTCATCTACTTACTGATATGCCTCCAAAGACAGCCGTCAATTCGATATCATGATTGCTATGATTTCCCCTTTGATACATTGAAGCATGAGCCCAAAAACTTCCAAAGAGCTGTACAGAAACTACAATGTGCTGAAATAACTGAGTGGGGAATTGGATGATTCATATTGAAAATATGCTTAATTAATATTATTTTACGCATCATAGTATTTCAGTTGACAGATTATTTCATGTCATAGTTTTATTAAAATGAGGTGAGCTCAGAGCACTACTTCCTTTTACTAAAAGAATCTCAGCCAAATGAAATAAAGAACAGATTAAACAGTTCAAATAATTTTTAAATCCATATATTAAGCCATATATTTAATGCACCCACTTATATTTTCATCCAATATTATTACATGTTTAAAACCCTGACTTCATTCAAGGAACACTATGCTGATTGTCATCCAGTATCAAATACTTAAATGAAGAAATAATTCTTTAACAATTGTACATTATTATCATGCTAAAAATCACAGCAATTACCCATTCATTTAGGCAGTGAGTGGAAAAGCATATCTAAAAAAGCAAACACAGATTGGTAGAAAATGTTAATGTTTTATTTATATTGGTATAAAAGTTGCAGGTACCCCTCGTCTCAAAATTCTCCACAAGATCAGACTCTCTTTGCCACAATGCTATATTTACATTTATATCGGACACCATTTCTTTTCAAACCTTCCAAGACCTGTAAGCTCATACTGATTCTGAGCCGGAACTGGTGATTAAACATTTATTAAAGTGCTTTCCTCATCTATCATTTGCCACACAAAATATTTACAAAGCAAACATACTGTACATTTGGGTACATGTGCTAATGTGGATCAGGCCACCCGCTGGCACATCGGTGCAACATGCAGGTGTTTTACTAGAGTTGGAAATTACAATTAATGAACCAAATGGTCTTTGTTTAACAAAGTAATACAATAAAAATTGCCTTATCATACAAATAAATAGTAGTCATAGCCAGAGCTATTGCATGCAAACATCAGCAATTATGTTTCAAGCAGTAATACAGTTCATTACTGGTGAAGCACGTGAGCAGGGTGCAGACATCAGTTGATGAATTTACATTAAAAAAGAAAACTTTCTCTTCATTTTAGTCCAGTTTCCATGTCCATATGATGCTCTATGGTTTTCTATTATTTGTTATCTTAAATTTTAATAAGCACACAACTTAATGCTGAAACTAATGTCATGGGGAAATTGTAAAAATGTGACCCGTTTTTCCTGTAACAAAACCAAAACAACAACAAATAGAGCAATGACACGGAAGGATCGAGGGGACGGCAGGTAGTGAAAGACGGCCATGCTACTCTTTGTCCATTTCAACAAATTGTGAATGATTCTCTGGGGATTTGCTGTGAGTTTTACTCAGGTGAAGCTTAACGGCGTGATTGCTAGCAAATGTCCGGCTGCAAAGCTTGCACTTGAACTTAGAGTCACCGTCCTCTTCTGCATTCACTGACTCCAAGGCCCTAACAGTCAGAGCCTTGGGCAGCTCAGGCTCTGTCACGACTTTAGTCTGGTGATCCATGGGCAATTTACTCATGTCTTTGATCTGAAAGCCAAGATGAGACTCCAGGTGGATTATGAAAGCTGGAGGTGTCCTGAACTGGGATGCACAGTCGTTGCAGTAAAATACTGGGTGACCTGTGTCCATGTTCTTCAGAAACTTGGTCCCACCTGTTTTGCGGAGCTGGTATTTCACATTGGCAAGCCAGTGGCTTATGGTGGTCATTGACAGTCCAGTAAATTTTGAGATGTGCATTCTCTCCTGTGGGCCCAGGTCTGATAGGAGGTACTTCCCCTCCGATGTCTGAAAGAGGCTAGAGGCAAACTGAGCTTGCAGAATAAGGAGATGCTGAGGGTTCCAATTGGACTGTCTTCCCTTGCGTTTATGCACGGAGTAAACCTCATTAGAAACATCCTCAAAACGCCTCACATCTGTCTCAAGCTTCAAAGCTGGAATTCTGGATGGCATGGAAGGCTTCGGAGTTGTGGCCTTAGGGAGAATCTTCACCATGTCTGCTATGTCTGACAGTGCATGCTTTTGGGGCATGGGGGTGGATGTCTGCACGTGAGATGAGCTTCTCTTGTTGCTTTTATACTTTGTTAAGTCTATTGGCTGATCATTGTTTGTGAACATGAAGTTATTTCCAGAGGAACCAAGGACAGATTTTTCCAGACCTCTGCTCAGTTCTGAAAAGATGGACTGTGTGCGAGCAGATAGAGTGCTTTCAGCTCTAGGATTGACTGGCTTATTAGCTTTCCCCAAGTGATTGTTCAAGACTGACTGTAGTGCACTAAGCGGGTTTATGCTAAGGACTTCTTGGGAGTCACCGAGGAGCTCTGAGGCACCACTGTGGCCGTTGCTGACGGGGGGGCTTGGGGAAGTTTTGCCTCTCTCTGAGAGTGCCGGGCTCGGCTTGTCTTTGATCACATCCCTCTCTTCAGTTCCACAGTCTGTGTCCAGCTTTGAAGAGGAGGAAGAATCATCCTGACAGTCGCTGTCGACATTCTCTTCCAGATCTAACTTCAGGCTCTCCTTTGCATCAGTGTTACCCACTTTCTCCTTCTTGATATCAGGGCCATGATGCCCCTGCAGTCCTTCAAGGCCCCCACTTCCCTGATACAATTTTCCCTTGGGGGCAATGGGTCTCAGCTTGGGGTTAAAAGTCTGTTTGAGTGGAATGGGAGGAGATGCTGCGAGGGGTGTGCTCTTGATTACCCCTGAGAGTTGATAGGCTGCATGAATGCTTGGGTAGGCACTCCAGCTTGGAGTTCCTGTTTGAGCTTTGTTGATGGCCGAGGCTACTGTGTTAGCTAAAGATTTCAAGATGTCCTCTCCTCCACCTGACGCTTGTTCCAGATCCTCCTCCCGTAAGTATGGGTATCTCAAAGAGCCATTACTCTGCTTTTGATCTTCTTTCAGTTCCTTCTCTTCATTTTCTCCAGCTGTTTCCAGTGTTTTGTCCTTCTGCGCACTCTTCTCCTTCTCTCCGGTGGAAGCACTTTTTGGGGAAGTCTTCCCTCCCTCATTCTCAGTGCCGGCAGGCTCAGCTAGCACTTGCATCTTCTCTATGGCTAGTGGGTCAAGCGCTAACTGCTTTCCCTTCTTGGAGGCGGAACTGGTCACTTTGATGAAGTGTCCCGTGACCATCATGTGGGTGGTTAGCTGCTGTAGGGTGTCATGGGAACTTCCGCACTCCATGCACTTCAGTATTTGGGACTTGCATGTCTCAAACTGCCATGTGTAGCTAGCACCATTCTGATAGCCATAGCGGTTGTTGGGAGTATTTGAAGGGAGGCCTGTGGAGGACCTTTGGGCCTCAGCGTACCCTGCTGCTCCGGTCGTTGAGTCAGGAGAGCATGGCCTAGTGACCTCAAACACACGTTTCTTTGCTGGTGGGACTAATTTAGGGGTCATTACTGGAATTGGTTCTTTCAAAGGCACTTTCTGGTAATGTTTAGTTTTTATCATGTGGACACTGAGGTCCTGTAGGGAGTCAAATGAATGGCCACAGAACATGCACTTTAACACCTTCTGGGCGTCCTCCTTTCCCTCCATGTCCTGCATGTTCCTCTTGCGGCTTTTAGATGAGGAAGTGGAAGCAACGCTTTTTTTGCTGTAGTTGTCATCCTGGTAATGGCCACTTTTGTTCATGTGGACTGTAAGCTCAACAAGCGTGTCATAGGCAGCACTGCAGTCCTTGCAGCGGAAACGGCTGGCTCCTGTGAAGACGGCTCCACAGGCTTTACTGCTCTGCCGGTACAAGTGCACAGAGCTGAAGAGGTTGGGCTTGGCCACGCTGGGTTTAGGGGACAGGGTCTGCTGCAGGGTTTTGGACAGGGCATCCTGATGCCAGTCAAACTCAGTCTTTGTAGCGCTGCTGTTGGTGCTGTCGCAGTTGGCTTTGCCATTGTTGCCACTGTTTGCCTTCACATCCACTCCAATTCCTGTCCAGTAGGAATCAGACAGGAAGTTGGCATAGGCGGCTCTCATCTTCTCCAGGCTGTTGTGCATCTCCTCCTTCAGCTTTGACACACGACCCTCATCTTCTTTTTGGCTCTGAGGAGAAGACACAGATGCTTTGAAGTCCGAGAGACGGTCGCTGTTGTCACTTAGGTGGGACTCCAGCTCTAGCTCTTGATTGGACAAAACACTGAGAGGAGAGTTCTGAAAACTGTAGCTGCTTTTGTTGTCCGTCTCTTTCTCCTCCAGGGCCTTAGGGCTGGTGGTCCTGTCTGAAATGTCCTCCTCAGTCGAGGGCTCCTGCTCTGCACCATCCTCCTCCATGGTGGCCTCTGGTAAGCCAGCCTCATCCTCAGGGAAGTAAACTGAAACAGAAAAAAAAAACAGAAATGGAACAATCAGGAAAATCAAGACAATCAGGAAAATCAAGACAATCAAGAAAAAACATCATTTTTTTGTCTATTACATGCTTGGACTGGATGTTGACCAATAGAGATTACTGCAAAAGCCAAATAACAAACACATCAATTGTAAATAAATTATTATTGTCATTTTTACATTATTTTGGATACTCCCCCTTACACTCATCTTTATTCGGTGCCTGACAAGACAATAACAAGCTCTTATCACTCACACCATACGCCTGTGTATTGTTATCTGACACTAACATTATCGCCTCAATTACCTGCTAATTAAGCAACAGTGCTTAATTGACAGATTTGTCATCAAGTAATCTGATATATTGTAATGCTGCAATTAATGCTACTTTTCTTTGGCCTTGATATTATATATGTCATAAGAATAACCTGATAGTCACAAAATGTACAAAAATAGACTAATCACATTTGCCTTTTGTCTGATGTGTGTACATGCGTTCAAAAGTGGTGATCTGGTTGAAGTAACTGAAAACGCACTTATGCGTTTCATGCAGTTAATATTTCCTTTTGAGTTACTGGACAGGAAGTGGGGGGGGGGGGTGAGTGTGAGCACCATAAGTGTAGCTCTGCAGCCCCTTAGAGTGTCCACAGCCTTTGGATTCTGAAAATAAGACTTTTTTTTATCAATATTTCACAAGTGCCTCAGGAGAAGGCCTGGAGGTGAGCTTCTGCCAGCTAATGGATTGAGATCGAAACGGGCTTCAGCCTTTCAAAACAAACATGGATAACGGCAGAGCTGAGAGACACTTCCATCCACACACACCAGAGACTCCCTTACAATGCTCCGTGACCTTGATCTACCGGACAAAGTTTTTTTCCCTTTTTTTTTTAATGGCTGACCAAGTTGGCCGATTGCTCCCAAAACGCCCTCTCCAAACGTGGCATGTGAGAGTTGGAGAGGGAGTCATCTTTTATGCATGCCTTTCTGTATATATAGTTTTCACAGAGAGGTGGAGCACTACTGACTATGACTGGCATGGAGCTGACATCTTAACTGTCCAGAGTGGAGCTCCCAGTCAGTAGCATGAAAGAGGACCAAGCTGTGTTTGTATAGACTCTCCCACTTCCTGTGTTAATTTCCATTAATCCAGTGACTGAGGTGGGACTGAGCTGATCAAAAGCCAAAAATACGTTTGATTAAGATTGTATGTATATATTAATTTGATTTATTTCACAAATGTAAGAAAATGAAAATGTTCTTTGTCTCACACACACACAAACGCACGCACACAAGCACGCAAACAAACAGTATTGTCACTATTGTAGATTTTGAATGAACCCTTTCTCTGGAAGGTGTCCTTCCCAGTTCATCACTAAAAGTGTGTGTGTGTGTGTGTGTGTGTGTGTGTGTGTGCAGATTAGCCAACTGAACCTGTAAGTCACACGGTACGGACACGGTAACACTTTATGAACAAACCGTTTACAAGGTATTTCTAAATTACCTATCCAATAAATAACATTAGTAGATTACTTACAAGTATCTTATAATTCACTTAAAATATATATTAACTATGTTTTTTAACTCGTTTTTTTTCCATGTGACAACTTGCACTCGAAAAACAAACTCGGTTTGTTTTTCGAAATCCAGCGCGAAATTAAGCACTTATAGCATTCCTAAACAGCAACGATAGTCTGTAGAGTAGCATTACCTTTGATGAAGGGATTTCCTTAATGTTAAATAATAATTTGGCCCTTGCTGCTAAAACGATGCATAAATTGTTATCCATTGATTTTGTTCATATTCACTCAGACTTGTGGCATTGTAGGTTTCTGCATTAGGTCTACTGTTGGAACAAAATAAGCCCAGAGAGTTCATTGATTTGTAGGCCTATTTTATTCTTGTAGGGTAGGCTAGGCCTATATGAGAAAAGGCCAAGAGTGTCTTAAGCACTGTTTTATTTTATTTCGGTATTGTCTTACCTCAACAAGGCTACAGCTCCATGAAAACAATCAGATATAACTCTATAAAATCTGTAAAGTCTATAAAATTGTATTTTTATGTTGTGTTTGACTGAAATGTAGACTTTTTTCTTTTTCATTTCAATACAGTATATGAAACAAACCTCAGTTTATATAATCATATTCACACATTTTGTTGCCTAATTGACAACCATGACCATGATAATTGAGCAAATTATAAAAAATCTTTCAGAATGCTTTCCATTCTTGAACTGTATCGAATTGCATCGAATCGCATCGAATCGTACTGAATCGTTTTTTATAAACATGTATCTTTTCTTGTATCAAATCGTGCCCATGTATCTAGATGCGAATCGTATCGTCTTTTACATGAGAGATTCACACCCCTAATAAAAACCTATACTGTATCGTTAACATGCATATACATAGAAATGCTGAACTTCAGCATCAGGATCATTTTATAAGTGAACAACACACCAAACATGACAGAGTCTGTGCTGTCTCAAGCCAGTGGATGTTGCTCTCGGTCTAACTAGACTTCCAAAATAAGAGGCTGGCAGACCGACTCTGAGATTTAGCATGTCATAAACTCCTGTAAACCAACCAATCTGTGTCACTGCAAATTTATCTCCTCAGACAGGAATATGCAGAGGTCAGAAAACCTGGGGTGTCCATCATAAATCAGCCACTTGAAGTGTTTATAAGATTAATCCTTTGGAACAGAGTCCTGGCATAGCATGGGCCTGCTTTCTGAGACAGGCCCACTCTTGAGCCAAAGCCCTCGCTGTGTGTGGAGAGGGGGGAGCTGAGGCCCAGAGGTGGACAAACTCCTGAGAATGGGCTAGATAGGGACATGAGAAATACTTTAAGTGGGACAATCACAATATTCTCACATCATTGAAGCTGTCCAATGAATAGTGGCTTTGTATGGCAAGGCATCTACACACAGTGCTTAATGTCAGAGACTTAGTTTAGCTTCTGTAGAATCTGCAGATATAATCCATCCAATTGACATATACTGTAAGTATGTACTGTATGTATCTATCTATCTATGTGCACTCTATCAATAGGCGATCTTGAGAGTATTCTGTTGTTTTAGTTAAATGTTGTGGTTCATATACTTTAATAGTGTGTATGCGGATGTTACATATAATGTAATATCATTGGGTGCCTACATTTCCCATGATATTCATGCTCTGTGAGACGAGTGTAACTGACCTCCTAACCTTTTAGTGGGTGTGTTAACATATTTGAGGGAAATCAGTACAAACATCAACATTTGTCCCTGAGAATGCCAACATTTCCCCACATTGATCGTACCAGCCGAAGTGGGCAGCCGGGACTTGGCCAGGAGACAGCTGTGATATCTCCAGCCGTTTGTGAGTATCCATGTGGTAACACTATCTTCAGAGGACCCAGGGTAAATCAGAGGGGCCGCTGACAGCTCCATGTGTCTGTGTCTCTCTGTCATGCGTGCCGTGCCTTGCCAGGCCCAGCCCTGTGTCTCAGGCTACAGTTTTTGCAGAGCACAAATCAATAGCTCTTTTTACTTCCCATTGATTGCCCAGTGGTGGGAGCGACCTAAGCAGCGCTGTTATGACATTTCTAGATTTCCCCCTGTCCTTGGAACAATCAATTACAAGCACATGGCAATCAAAACCTCTTTGCAAAATGAACCTGCTTCATGACATTTTCATCTGGTGGATTTATGCCATGCTTTAAAAAAGTGGGAGAGTGAGAGAGCAAGCCCCACTGTGTCCTGCATGAAAAAACCTGCACACACACACACACACACACACACACACACACACACACACACACACACACACACACACACCAGGTCAGGCATAGAAACCAAGTAAAGTGCTGTGTGTTACCACTGAGAGAAAGGCTTTTGTAAATTTCATTTGTGTTACTTCCATTTGCAATAAAAAAGTTGTATTGCAGCACATTTGCCTGTGCATCCAGCTACATGCCAACCTTCCCCACATACATACCTAAGACATACAAGCTAGGCGTACAAGCTAGGAGCGCAAGCTAGGCGTACAAGCTAGGCGTGCCAGCTAGTCTGGCACTGCCTTTTGCCCAAAGTGGAGCTCCTGGGCACTGTGATGAAGTTTACCGGAGTGTATTTGGCTTCCATTGTGATTGAGGACAGTGGTCATCTTCTGTGACACTGTACATATCTATCAATGTTGAAAATCCACTGGCAATGTGACATGCCATGCATCCACTGAATTTAAAAAAGGACTATGCAATTCCAAACTTCAACAATTTCACACCTGAGCTGTACGAGTAGAAGGCTTATAGTTAGGATCAGAGCATGCATGCTAGTGCTAACATCTCCCTCATCAAACGTCATATTAGGATTTTAGATATCAGACACTGGGCTAGCAAGGATTAGTATTTTAATGCTAACACACTGTAGGGTTTTGAGCTGTACAAGTAGAAGGCTTATAGTTATCATCAGAACTGCGCTAGTCTGTAGAGTTTTGAGCACTAGTCTGTAGGGTTTTGAGCACTAGTCTGTAGGGTTTTGGGTACTAGTCTGTAGGGTTTTGAGCACTAGTCTGTAGGGTTTTGGGTACTAGTCTGTAGGGTTTTGAGCACTAGTCTGTAGGGTTTTGTGTACTAGTCTGTAGGGTTTTGAGCACTAGTCTGTAGGGTTTTGGGTACTAGTCTGTAGGGTTTTGGGTACTAGTCTGTAGGGTTTTGAGCACTAGTCTGTAGGGTTTTGGGTACTAGTCTGTAGGGTTTTGAGCACTAGTCTGTAGGGTTTTGGGTACTAGTCTGTAGGGTTTTGAGCTGTATGAGTAGAAGGGTTATAGTGTAGTTAGGATCAGAACTGCACTAGTCTGTAGGGTTTTGGGGGTCTCTGGGTTACACCATCAGAAGTGGGTCATTAAGGAGATCAATGAGAGTGTATAGGCCTGTGTGGGCCCATCCTTAATAGACTCAATGAAACACACTGCCAATGTGGAGCCTGGGGCAGAGAGTGCTTATTCACACTCCTTCCCTCTCTTTCTGCCTCATATGAAGATGTCCTGCGCCCGCACATATAACAGCACACCTAATTAAGGTGAGATGGTTTTCAGACAGATATAATGTTTACATCAGCAAAGGATAAAATTGCAGTCCCATCCCTATTTTTCCATGGAGGAGTCAGGAGTCCAGAGTAAGTCCATTTGAAATGTTGAAAAGTATACTTTTCAGAAACAACATCTCCTGTATTGCACACGATCGTCCGCATGAGCAACATGATTTCAGCTGCTGCAACTGGATGGATTTAGCGTTGCCTCAAGAAACAAATGATAGAGAGAGCGAAAAGAGAAAGAGTGGAAGCAGGACAGGGAGAGGAGAGAAAGAGTGGAAGCAGGACAGGGAGAGGAGAGAAAGAGTGGAAGCAGGACAGGGAGAGGAGAGAAAGAGTGGAAGCAGGACAGAGAGAGGAGAGAAAGGCAGAAAAGAGAAACCTTCCCAAAACTGAGCTGTGTGACAGGGTCAGATCTGGACACCGTGCCACTGAAAGATGATGGTTCATTTTTGTATGCATGACGGGCATGTTCCTTAAAGCCGAATTACCTACTTCACTAAACAGGAGTCACTCATGCAGATAAACGCGGCGCTTTCATACACCCACACATGAAATATTTAATGGCCTAATATAATCAAACAGAGACCCACAATTCAGAAGGGACATGGCAGCAAAGTTACACACATGGAAATTTTGCCATAATAGGAGAGGCTGTACACAGAAATAAAACCGTCTACCTAGGCATTAGTCAAAGTGACATATTTTCACTGACATTTATGAGAATATCTGTCCTTAAATGCCCATCGTCAAACGTGCACACGCTGCATTTCTTGATTGCACACAGGATTTCTTTATGGCACAAAAGAAGTTAGATGGCACTGTTGATCACTTTTGAGTGTTTTCTCAAATGTGAATGTTGATGGCAACTTGGAGGTTTAGGCATTCTGCTAGACGACTAATTTTGTTCTGCGCTGCTAAGCAAACTTTTAAAGGATGAATTCTGAAGAGGGAGACCAGGTTAATGATGCCATCATTGTCAATTCATATTACATGTACATAAATTGTAGGAAAATTCAATAAATTCAAGGAAACAATATGATGAACAATATGATTTACAAATAAAGGTTGTCATTCTTGTGTTTTTTCCTCTCCCTGCAAGTGTGTGGTTGAGTGTGTGTGTGTGTGTGTGTGTGTGCGGCCGTGCGTGCGTGTGAGTGTGTGTGTGTATGTGAGTGTGTGCATGTGTGTGTGTGTGTGTGTGATGTCATTTGGCAGGGGTACTGCTCTTGTGTGTGTGTGTGTGTGTGCGTGTGTGTGTGATGTCATTTGGCAGGGGTACTGCTCTTTCGCAGCTGCTGGAAGGTTGTGCTTCTGGACTCCTCACTCCCCCAACTGTGTGATCAGAGCTGAGAGGCAGCAGTCAGGCTGCTTCACTGCAGCCTCATCTCTCTCTCTCTCCTCTCTCTCTCTCTCTCTCTCTCTCACAATTTCAATTTAATTCAATGAGATGTATTGGCATGACTGTAAGTGTTACAATGTTTTAATTAATAATAATAATAATAATAATAATAATAATAATAATTGACTCTTGAATCTCTCTCTCTCTCTCTCTTGCTCTCTCTCTCACTCTCTCTCTCTCTCATAGACTCAGACAGGTGATGTTAACTAACAGACATCATTGTCAAACTCTTATTCTTAAGTCAGACTAGATTACTGAATCATTTAGTCAATCATTTACTAACAAATTAATAATGACATAAAATGCTTTTACAATAGTTCATAAAAACATGTAAAGATGAGGTAACTGTAATAATCACAAGGCAATACATATGTAAAATGTATATCTAAAATACTTATTTTATATTACCTTTAAGTAAAACAGATTCCATTGAAGTAGGCCTAAGGAGAAGTCTGGCAATTTTTCACATAGATCTATGTGACCTAGACAGATATAATGTTCACATAGAACTATGTAAAAAATCGCCGTATTTCAAATTTAAATCATGTTATTGAACAATCTGAATTTTGCTTTTAGTAGTAGTTTATTTTTGGACAGAGATTATGTTTAACTCCAGCCATTTTCAAGCTGCATAAGCAGTGTGGGCTGCTGTTACTATTCTTACTATTTGTGAGGTTAAAGGTAAAGATTACCAAACGCAACTGTTAGATCTGATGCTACAGTCTGTACAGTTAATGATGGCAGAAGAGAATGGAAGCAAGCAGAGGTGCAGCAGACAGCAGAGGAGACAGACCTATTACCTAGTTTCAGCTAATCTTGTTTGATATGGATTTTGTTTTGCTTTGTTTTGGTTTAAATACATGCTGTCATGACATGCCTATACTGATTCTACAGCACAAAACACTACTGTTTTGTCGACAGATGCAATCCAAACCAGAGGAAGAAATAGTTCAAAACAGACCTGAAATTGCTTTGCTCTCTCTGAGATTATTACATTTGACTGAATATTGGAACCAGTTTAGCAGTACTTTCAGTGAACAAAATAGTGAGTATCTTTAATTATGTGACTACAGGGTCAGGCAACTTTATGAGTAAATATGTTTCATTACATGATGCAACTATTTGCAAGGCAAAAGCTACAATCTTCAGTGGCCCTCTTGGATTCAGACACGAGTGCTGTTAAGGGCCATGTGTCTCACAGCCAGCTCAATGCTACATTGAGCATAATATGCATCTTAGGATGTATAAAGATATTTCCACACAGCCATCTCAATGCTACATTGAGCATAAGATGCATCTTAGGATGCACCTTAGTTTATCAAGATATTTCCCTGTGTGCCCGTAGCAGTTTAATCATCTCTACAAGCTCTGTTTGATTGGTTTTCCCTGTGTCCTTAGCAGTTTAATCATCTCTACGAGCTCTGCTTGACTGGTTGGCCTGGACCCTAACACAATTTTCAGATGCATTGTCTGCCATGTAAGACCAAAGACATGTGTTGCATTACACTGTGGTGCTTCCTCAAATAAAAACAATACTGTATATGATCTCATTTTCTCATGAATATGATCTCAAACTAGCCATTCATTTTCAATTCCTTGTAAATACAAACCCATGAAGAACATGTATCCTACTGTTATCCTTGTTTGGCATTTTCTTTCTTTTTTCACTTCAATTGTTCGTTTTCATTTTCACTTTTCTTGTAACATTTCTTGTTGCTGTTTTTTCCTATACTGATTACCTGCACTTGTGTCTTATACTTATTCATCTCATGCATGCTCAAACCTACAATCAAATCCAAACAGGTGGTTTGGGAAACATTCTTTCAGTCTTGGCAGGGTGCTCTGAGACATGGTAACTGAAAAGCACCCCAGGTAAGTTGGGATCCTCAGCTTAACCCTTGCACTTCTCTCTTACAAGACTAATACAATGGGGAGGAGAAGTGCAAATTCAGCAGCCAAGTTTATGCTGATTCTAGACTTTCTTTCATTTTGTACTCTCTCTTCTCTCAAGCAGCCTTTGACTCCCTCTGTATCTCCTCTTTCCAAAATTAAGACAATAAAAATATATCTCTCTTCGAAATCTCTTCTGACCATGCAATTCCAACTGAAATAACCTGCAATTACAGCATCCTTATTTTGTTTTCTTAATAAAAAAAACACTTATTTTCCACATCTGCAACAAATATAAATGTTGACCTCTTTAGTGGAAAAAAACGTCATAAATGTTGTTTGTCATAAATACTCCTCAGGGACACCTCTGCTGTGGGGAGCGTGTTTGACCGGTGCCCCGTCCCAAAGGGACTGACATGATCCAGTCTGATGCGGTGCCTCTGTGCAGGAGCACAGCCCATCCTGTCCACCCCCAGTCCAGCATATCACAGGCTTGACCATACCGACACAGCTGAGGACAGAGCAGCCCACTGTGATTGAATATGTGTCTGTGTGTGGATGGGAGGTCAGAGGCCTAACAGACTGAAACTCACACAAGGCTACTATTTTTCTTCCAAATACCTGTCTTCTTATACCTCTATCAAAACGATGACATCAGACAACAGAGACACTTGACAATACACATGCTGATGGCCAATATGTGGGAGCATGTAGCTGACTAATGCAAGCTTGTGTGGGTGTGTGTATCAAAACATCCTGCATCCTTTCCTCCTGGCCTCTATATAGATCTTTCATTAGGTCCTGGAGCTCTTCCAAGATGGCGCTTCTCCTATCCCAGCAGTTTTGAG
>NC_063192.1:33165000-33182500 GCF_017589495.1 Alosa alosa | reverse complement strand
ACACACACACACACAAAGACATCCAACCAACCACTCCCCAGGCATGGCCATCTCCCCATGCTAGGTTTTAACTAGCGCTCGGCATAATCCCAGAAATGACAAATGATACTTATATCTCAGGCCTGCTCAGAATCAATAGGCGTGCAGAGGCGCTATCCATCTTGAGCTGTATCGACAGCTGCACCTCCACTTCAGCAGCCCAAGAAGCGCCTGCTGGCTTTTATTCCTCGCTGAGAAAGATCTCGGGGAAATGGAGGCATATATTCTCACAGAGCTCTCCGTTTGTACATGGACTGTCCACTTGCACAAATAAAGGCCTTTGTGCAGTTTTGCTCTCTTTGTCGCCGCTCCTCGCTGTGAGTCTAATGCACACACACGAGGTGCAACAGTGATTACTGTCACGGAGATCTAAAGCCTGCACTTAAAACCTCCATTGACACGGCCCTGTGGGACGAACCGCCGCACTAACAAAGGAATTATTCTGAAGTTTTGGGTGGGGTTCCTACACCATCAATCACAAGCACCCGGAGCACGTAAGCCAGATGATTGCATTTGGCGTGGAGCAGCGTTCATCCATCAACATCAGCTCTTCACTCCCCACCATCCTGCTTCCACCGCCCTGGCCAATCACAGATGAGGCCTCCGACTCATGCTGTAGCACTCACACAAAGCCACAGATAAATTATACACTCAGGAAAAAACAAGGAAGTGCTTCTGACCCTTCTACCTTCTCGTCCTAAAATGGGAAGATGCAGGAGTCCACCTGCTCTCATTTGGCCCACAGGGACCAGCAGGCACAGCTGGACATTGGCTGGACAGGAACATCAGCAGGAGCAGTGGCTTGGCCAGACTCTTCTCTCTAGAGTTTTATTCAAGGAATGACACCGGCCTGTTGGAAAGTCCTCTCAGTCCGGTTCTCCTGACCCTTCCTCCTACTGTATGTGAAGTATAGAGCTGCGCTACTTCTCCAGGTCCAGCCAGCGGAGGCAGGTAGGTGTCTCCAGATTCTGTAAGCAGGATTATCCCTTGACCCCCACACAGGGTCACAGCCTCCCTCCCCTTCAGACCAGCGGCTAGCCATGTTTACATGAAAACCTCCACTGGCCTGATCTGACGCCGCACTGCTGTCCAAACAGATGCACACAAACTCTCACATACAATACATACAAGCACAAATGTACACACACACACACACACACACACACACACACACACACACACACACACACACCCTCTCACACACACACACACACACACACACACACACACACACACACACACACACACACACACACACACACACACACACACACACTACAAGCTGACAGATAGCACTACATACCGGTTTTAGCACCGACTCCCCCTGAGGGGATGTGATTGATGACACTCACTGCTACGTACACCACCACCACCACCACCACCACCACCACCACCACCACCACCCCCACCACCACCACCACCACCACCACCCCTCAAAAAGGAAGAGAAAAAAAACCCTCATCTTCAAAGCAATTATCAGTTAAAATAAAATTCACATTTTCATTCCTTCTTTCAACAAAAATAACTGCCTTAAGAGACCTCACTTTGACTAAGAAAAATGTTTGTTGAGGACATGGCATTTGATCGAAAACAAAAACGAGCTTTAAAGGTGAATGACTGGAAGTAAATAGGTGGTGGCATGAATCCATTATGGCTGGAACAAAGGAATATTGCGCTGGCTTCCTATGCGTGCGTGTGTGAGGGGAATGAGGAGCTCACAGAGCATTTAGAGAATTAATACACTTTAGCACTACACTGATACAGCCACTGTTGATCCTTCTCGCTGTGCTGTGATGTGCCTCGCGGAAATCAAAATGCCGTGCAGAGCATCGGATGAAACTGCGCCACCATAAAGGTGTTTAGGAGCACTCAGCGTGGCCATCTGGAAGACAATTACGCAGGAACAAACACACAGCGTCAGCAAATAAAGCCCGGGTCATCAATCAAAGACAATGGTCCGAATGTAGGTGACTGCTCCCGCTGCGTCTGCCTTTGGGCGGCCTCCTCCAGCCACTACTCCCCACCGCGCCTCCTCTACCACGACGCCTCCTCACCCAGCGCTCTCTCTGTGGCGTTGGTAAAAGCCTTTCTTCCACTTGTTTATTCGGTCACATGTACCGGTATCACACAGAAATGTGTGCTGCGACAACAAACACTGTGCCGAATTGGATGGAATTAACGTCATAGATCACGTCATCTGAATACAATGCAATGATAAAATTTCATTTTAAAATCCATCCATGGTCCATTCATATTTCATGATAAAAGGTATTGAAGTATAGACATTTTTTTCAGAGATCTTTTTAAGTGGTCTAATTAATTAACATTTCAACCACGCTCTGAATTGCAATCATGCTTCCTATGGGAGTAATCAAGGGCTTCTAATTGCAATTAAAACATTAGAATGAGTTGGTTAAACAACACCAATCCTTATTTGGGCCTGAAAAACAGACACAGAGGGCTTCTGGTTGATTGTGCTCGTTGACATTGTGGAAGAGGGCTGAAGCCTTGTCACTGCAGCGCATCTATTTTGGGATGTGCAGCAGGCAGATGAAAAGCCTTTCCTAATGTTAACATTATTACTCCTGTGCAGCCTGTGGTATGCAGACCGCTCAGCAAGCCCTCTGCAGCAGCCTTCTCTAGGACAGCGCTTGGTCAAAGGTACGGGGTACTGGGCCATAATGGCAACAGAACCTGTGCTGTGGGCAATCCTGTAGCAGAGCTCAGACTGGTGGGCTCAGACACAATCTGGCTTCACCCCAGCTCAACTCCACGCCCCCCACGTCTGGGAGTGTGCAGCGTGGTGCGGTGGGGAGACGAGAGCAGGGACGACATCAGCCCAGTGTGTGTGTTCACTTTAGGGAAAGTGTTGCCCAGGCTGGCCAGCCTGACATCCCGCCAGCTCTCTCTCACACACATACACATACACACACGCTCACATACACGCTCACACACACACACATATACGCTCACACACACACACACACACACACACACACACACACACACACACACACACACACACACACACACACACACACACACACACACACACACACACACTCACGGGATGGTGGTACAGAGAGAAAATGGGTCTAATGGCATAGAACTTGTCACTATCCTGTGGCAGGGGGAGCTCAGAAGCCCCCGGCCCCCGTGCTGTTAGAGATGAGCTGTGCTCACAGTCGCCTTGCTTCTCAATGGGAGCTGTGCTTGCTGGGCTCACTTGCAGACGCTGGATGGGCTACAGCTTGACACGTTATTTTCGCAAGCTGAGGACTTGCTGACAGCACATCAGAAATCATTTTCGTGTGATCACCATATTCAAAAATGTGGGAACTAGTAAACGTTGCTGACAGTCTGGAATATTCCGGGTGAGTAAAAAGAGGCAGCCTTGCATCACTGAAATGCGTTCGCTGGAGACTGCTGGCACTCATTAAGCTACTGCTAAATCGCTGTAGTGTTTTCATAAGGCAAGCATTCATTATCCACTCAGAGCTCCGGCGCGCTATAGCAGACTCACAGACATGTGAGAGGCAGTTTGGCAACACCAGAACTTAACACCTGACATTTGGACTTCCGGCAAAATATCTGAGCTCCTGCATATACAAACACACTCGGGACATAAACGCTTGACAATGCAGCGCTCCTGAGTTTCACCATACAGCCGCTCTCAGTGTTTGGAGGAGCCGAGTGCTTTTTCTTTTCCACGCTAGTTAATGATGGAGCAGCATTGTTGGATGTCTCTCCGTGGATTAGCAGTGGATTCCCACTCTAAACCAAATGCTTCCACTTCACCAAGAGACTCCAAACCTGTAAATCCTCTTTCTCAGACAGTGAAAGATTGAGGCAGCCAATGCAGAGGTATACAGGGGAAAGAGCAATGGTAGTCAGTCATACCCCCCAACCTTTCAGAACACACACACACACACACATAAACACACACACACACACACACACACACACAAACTTCACTGCAAAAAACCTTTCCCATTTAATGATCCTCCACTAAGGAGAATCCACACACCTCCACAAGAATTCAAATCCCTTTTCCCACAACCTCTTTCAGTCGCGGAAGATAAATGACACCCGTCATTCGGCTGTTGCCAAACGGCACAGAGGGGAATTGTACTGATATATGATTCACAAGAACGGGAAATCAGCTCTCCCCTTCTCTAGCGCTCGCCTTCCTGCCAACGAGGGCGGGCCTGGTCAGTGTCAAAGCCTGGTCACAGAGGAGGGGAGACAGCACTCAAGTCCAGAGAGGGGAAAATAAAAAAGACGGCACAGTCGACCCTCTGGCCAGCGCTGGAACAGCTACCGACCGATAAAAGACACAAAAGTCATGACGCTAAAATAACATGGAAGATTTGAAAAAAGGAAAAAAAAGATCAGCTATCTAGTTTGAGTAACATTTAAGTATGTAATTACCACACAAAAAAAAAACAGTGATTGCGCAACCTTCCCCTGCCCCCAATTATAGTAAACCGAGAGTCTAATTACTGCTACTTGATTATTAGAGATTTCTGTGTGTATGTGTGTGTGTGTGTGTGTGTGTGTGTGGTGTGTGTGTGTGTGTGTGTGTGTGTGTACTGTGTATGTGTGGGAGGGAAGAAGCCGTAGACATGGTGGAAATACACTGGTCCATCATTAGCTCATTCACCAGTGTTCTGGGTAGTGCAATTCATCAAAGGAGCAGGCAGTAATGAAGCTCTCTCTCTATTCCACTTGCATGGACCAACTCTCTTTTCTTTAGCTAAAAAAGCTATACAAAAGCTTTACTTTTCAACTTAACAACACAGTTAATCATATATCATGACATGGCTCCTCAATAACCTGATGGACTGAAAAAAAAAGCATATGTAGGGAGGTGAGCATGTGTTTGTGTGTGCATCTGTGTGTGTGTGTGTGTGTGTGTGTGTGTGTGTGTGAGAGAGAGAGAGAGAGAGAGAGAGAGACAGTGTGTGTGTGTGTGTGTGTGTGTGTATGTGTGTGTGTGAGACAGAGAGAGAGCCTACAGTGTGTGTGTATACAGTGTGTGTGTACTGAGTGTTGGCACACAGCAGGCCTCCTCTGGGCCAATGAGAGGGCTGCATGGGGAGGGGCTGAGCTCTGAGCAGCACTCCATCACCCCGACAGCGACATCCTCTCACCATCAGCCTCACAGCGGCTCGGCGCGGCCGCCAGCGCGATTTATGAGCTACGCGTCTGCACACGCACCCCTGCGGCTGCTGATCTACAGCCCACTGGACACACACATGCAGGCGTACACACACACACGCACACACACGCACACACACACACACACACACACAAACACACACACACACGCACACACACACACATGCACACACACACACACACACACACGCAGACATACACACACACACGCACACACACACACACACACAAACACACACACACAAACACACACAAACACACAGACACATACACCCATACATGTACAGTACACTCAGACCCATCCACATTGACACACACACACACACACACACACACGCACACAGAGAGAGAGGGGGGGGGGCTAACACTTCATCTGCAGGCCCCTGCCCCACAGGAGCACTTGGGCTCTGATGCAGGGATCCCATCTGACCCTCCAGCCTGTGGCCTAATCTAACTAACATCTGCAGAAACCTTTAACTCCCCTGCATCAGGAGGGTCCTCAACAGCTCTCTACTGAGTGACATTAAAGCAGAATACAACACCCACGCTGTGTTATACGCACATATCTGTGTGGAGATATGTCTTGTACACATAGCACAAACACACACAAGCTCACCAAATACATATCCCATGATGCTTTAATGTCAATGTGCGGTGCTGTGTTCAAAAAACATTAGAGGATGATTTTCGGTTCAATCGCCAGAAGCCATGGGGTCTAATAGGACCCACTCTCATTATCCTAATGATGTCATTTCCAGTGGTGAATGAGCACTGCGTTACTGAAACAGGAAAGGAGATGGTGTTCATGCTCCATACAGTTCGCCTGAATCAGATCTCTCAAGAGTCTTCCGGAAGGCCACAGTGAAATTGACCATCAACTGTAAATGATGAGTCTACTGTTTTTAAAAGACTAACTTGGCCATGGTGACAGACAGAAAGCACAGAGCAGCATTTTTTAGAATTAGGACAAAAGGGAAGGTAGCAGAGAAGTCAGTCCTCTTGACTTCAGTACGATCCCTTCAACACACAAGGACTTCAACACACTTGAGTATGGCGTCTCTTGCCACCTTCTATCTGTCTCTATGTTTTCCATCGTTCTGTGTAAAAAGGAATCATTACAAAGGAAGCCCTGTGACGCCTAGTGGCAGATTAGAAAATGAACTGGAAATGGCTTGAAATGGTCGCTCTGCCCAGAGGGGGAGAGGGCCCGGCACTACACAAGCTCCTCTGCCGGGTCAGAGGAGGGACTGGAGGTAGCCGATGAGGAGCACGGGAATAGCAGCACAATGTCTTCCTCTCGGCTCTGCGTGCTCTCCACTCCACACCACTCACTCAGCTTTGCACGTTTTTTTGTCTTCTTTGACTCAAAACCCCTTCCACCTAAAAAAAAAACACCAATTTAAACAACAAAGATTCCCTCAACAGCCCAAATTACACCTCTCAATCATCAAACACACGTTTTGAAAAGACAAGGTGCTGTGACACCAATATGAAATATGAAGTCAGTGTCGGTAGTCCTGTGATACTGTGTTTCATTGCTTCTACGAAAGGGAAAAGATCAGACCAAAGGAGTGGGTTCAAAGCCGGTAGCTATTTTTACAGCCTCTTCCCTGCGTGTCAATGACTCTTTCAGACGTAAATTGCACATTTGGAGGAAGGGAACATAAAACCTGAACTGTTTACATCACAGCAAAGCGCTTATCATAGGGCTAGCCTGACTGTGGCGCAGTCCCATTACCACCCAATGGAAATCAATGAAATAAGCAGCCGTAACTCAACCCTGCCTGCCTATAGTAATCTCTCTCAGTAGAATGCTGTTGCCCAACACTCCTCTTTGCGTGCCTTACATATGTGCAGGCGGAGCTACATCTATGTTCCTCTAATGCAGCTGTTTTCTACAACACACTTAAAGAGCAAAGCCAGTGCTTAAAATGCGAGCTCTAACGGTTATGTCCTTATGGCAGCAGCCAGGGACACCTTGATTATTTCACAAGCCTGCTCCTGGCGCTGACGCGCTCGCTCAGCGTGCTCTCTGCAGTTCTGCTAGCATGCGGCTCCTGCTCCTGGCGCTGACGCGCTCGCTCAGCGTGCTCTCTGCTGTTCTGCTAGCATGCGGCTCCTGCAGTAATCTGCTCTGCTGCCTGTTCCATCCCTTAATAAACCACAGCCTGCTTCATTAGCCCGTGGCCCTGGCCAGCATGATTGATTGCTGCCAGTCAGTGCACTCCATCCACTACCTAGCGCTTTCCCCAGGCCAGACGAATAAGGGGCCTTTTTCAGCAGGCGTCCGTGAGACGACTAAAGGGGGGCATTCAGGCGCAGCCAGGGAGGGAGTGGCAGCAGGGTTTTGTGGCATCAGCAGCCGGATGGTGATAAAACAGAGTTGCTTTTGTTCAGGGCTCCATAACATACTCGATAGGCCCTGTGGGCTGTACACTGTCGGGCCAATTGAGACTGATCTTGTAAATCTCTCGGTGGGGTTAAGAGAGAGAGAGAGGGATGTTCTCACATGGGTGGCAGAACATGGGGACAAAGTGAGTGGCTCTGACGTTAGCAAGTGGCAAATGGTTGCTTTGTCCTGGTCTTTCTCTCGGATGCATCTGTAGCTGAACGGCCTCTAAGGCTCTGTGTTGTCACTGCAGTGTAGGCAAGGTAATAGACAAGCTAAATTCAAGTGTTTGAAAATGACTTACAGGGACTAACACTGTGTGCAAAACTATTTAAACTGTATAATAGTAATACACAAATGCACGAAAAGACTTACTACACAGCATAAGTGTAACTAACTGCAACTCACATATGACAATAAACAAACAAGAGATTTCTTTTTACTGATTAAATTCTGTAACAATTAGCCATTTCCAAAACACATTGTCTTGTCCTCCAGAGTTAAACAAAACACACACACACACACACACACACACACACACACACACACACAGGGAGTTTGCATTGCTGGCACTTAGTCGCTTTACTGCCACAGTCACATGCGTAACAGTCCCACAGGCATTTCCCACAGCCATATCTGTACCTCAGAGGCTCTATCTGATGCAGTGCTACACCAGCTCGACCTGATGGTGCTGCAGAGATGCTCAGCAGGGCAGGGAGCTGAATGGATCTCGCCGCACCGCGCCGGCCCTAATAAAGTCAGTAATATCGCTATCTCACCCTCCTCTCCCAAGGATTGCTATAAACCTATTTGGAAAATTGCAGTCATATATTTGCAGGAGACAGTTAGCTCATCCAGGTGACAGTGCAGAGTTTGGGAGGGGAGAATTATGCCCCTGTCATTCACAGGCATTTATCAGAGCACCTCCATTCCTCACAGGCCCCAAATTTCACCGAGAGCCTGACAGCCAAACTGCCGCCACAGGGACGGGGAGGCTAGAGAGCTGGACGCGTGCACTCTACACTCCCATGTGCTCTCACTGCTCCCATGTGCTCTCACTGCCCCTGTCTCACCATAGAACCCTGCATGCTAACAACAACACCGCTCGGATGGCACAGACTGCACTGCACACACACAAATGGTGCTATATGTGCACGCTATATGTGCACACACACACACACACACACACACACACACACACACATTCACACATACACACACACACACACACACACACACACACATACTCACATACATTGATGTGCTTTTACCCATGCTTAGGAGGTGTGTCTAAATGATTTAGAAATGGATCACTCCATCGAACATCAAACATTGCAGACAAACACACAGATTAGCAAATGCTATAGTTTTCACACATAAACACACAAAGAGGCAAGACAACACACACACACACACACACACACACACACATCACATATGCTTGGAAGCAGTTACCAAAAATGCATACTGAAAACACAGAGGGGATGCTCACAGTAACACACACCTAAAGACAGTGGTCAGAATCACTTGGCTCTCGCAGCTATACTGCAAAGTGTCACTCCGTTTCACTTTGCAAGTCAGCTAGGTCTATTTCAGACCTCCTCAGACAAGAACCCAAAGGCTTCTTCATAACTTAGCTCATGAATAATGATCAGTGTGGGCCGTTAGCAAAACCACAGACGCTGTCTGCCTCGCATGGCCGTAGGGCCCAGCACATTCCTCCCAGTCATGAACCCAGCCTGGGGTGGCAATGAATGAGTGTGTTGTGTGTTTTTGTCTGTATGTGTGTGTGTGTGTGTGTGTGTGTGTGTGTGTGTGTGTGTGTGTGTGTTTGTGTTGTGTATGTTTGTGTTTGTCTGTATGTGTATGTGTGTGTGTGTGTGTGTGTGTGTGTGTGTGTGTGTGTGTGTGTGTGTGTGTGTGTTTGTCTGTATGTGTATGTGTGTGTGTGTGTTTGTGTGTGTGTGTGTGTTTGTCTGTATGTATGTATGTGTGTGTGTGTGTGTTGTGTATGTTTGTGTGTATGTTTACGTGTTCACATGTATTTCTCTTTAACAGTCTCATTGATGACCACCCAGAGCACAAAGCCCCATTTAAAACAGGGCCAATCCTCAGCCCATAGTCATGCGCCTCGTCTGGCTCTGCCACTCATCTCCCCTCCTGGGAGAGCACAAAGAGAGAGACGCCCAGCAGCTTAATCACAGGTTTGCACTCCACACACTTAATGCTGTGATATCATCCAGCACTCACACAATGCCACTGCAGAGATGGGCGCCGACAGAGGCATGAGCAGCCCACAGTGTGGCAGCGAGAGCCGAAGCCTGGGCCCACATCACACGGACGCTACAGGAACTGTGTTCATAGAGAATGACAGCTTGTACTGGACACACTTGGCTTTGGCAAACATTGACCATCATACAACTCCGATCTGAGTATCAAAATACTATGAGTAACAAATACTAAACTAAGAAATAAAAAGCTAGGGCTTGATAGAGCAGCGTTTTCAGTGACACACACTGGGCACGATGTGGGTTAATTTGGGATTTGTACCACAAACGAATTTCAAACAGCACGATTAATTCCAAACCTAACCAGGTGTAACTACGTCATTTCCACAGACCACACAGGGGAAAAAAATAAGAACATTTTGTGATACAAATCCTTCCTGTTCATGTTTCTAGAGTCACATAGGAGCGCACAGTTAGCATACATTAGGCTCAAGCTGCCCATGCTGTTTCCATTAGAGCTGGCGGAGCCCGCAGTTGGGGTGACCTATGAGAGTTCTCAGTCTAATCCCATAATACTGAGGTGAGTTGTCATGCCATCAAGCAAACAGGAAGTGAGAGAGGTGGAGAGGAAAGCCAGACATCTGTAGACATCTCGGCCAATCAGGGCAGGAAATGAGCATAGATGCCCAGGGCCATGACTGATGAGGGAAGTCTCGAAAGAAAGAAGTTAACACTGTGTGCATGTGTGTACGGCCTTCTGTGTATGTACTGTATGTGTCCGTGAGGTGTGTGTGTGTGTGTGTGTGTGTGTGTGTGTGTGTGTGTGTGTGTGTGTGTGCAAGCAAGGCCCTGTGTCTGAGCACAGAATTCAAATACATCATCCAATGACTGATACATGACCTGTGCACAAGATACAGAGCTAGTCAAACCCCCACTGTTAATTTAATACCAAGGCAAAATAGAACAGCCAGTAAAACATCTCTAATTATAATAATTACCATGTAGGCCTATCCATTCCTAGCACCAATAACCAACAACCAAAAGCCACTCTTTATGTAGCACAAAACTAACTTCAACAGAATACCTGAAAGCAGTTAATATAGTATTAAAATGTAAAAAATGTGTAGGATATGTAATCACAGTACACAATTGCACTTACACAATTACATGTAAACACAATTGCATTTACTTGGCTGCCTATCTTATCACTGCAGTCATTAAGGATATTTTTAGACCTCATCACTAGACTGGTTATCACACAGTGCACTCACAACAACTTTTGCCATTACACTTCCACACACACACACACACACACACACACACACACACACACACACACATACACACATACACACAGAGAAAGAGAGAGAGAGAGAGAGCGCGAGAGAGAGAGAGAAAGAGAGAGAGAGACAATGGCAACATGAGAGAAATAACATCCCCTGATTCACAATAACTGAGGACAGATAATTATTTTCATGGTAGAATCTCAGTGCAGTTGGCTGATTAATGAAGAGTGATCAAGCCAAGGAGTTAACTCTCATCAGATGCAACAAAAGATGGGGACTGAGTACAGGTCCAATGGAAGAGTGCCCTGGTGAAGCTATCATGGCTGGTGCTCCTCAGACCAGCTGCCACCTACTGCAGTTTTCTCAGCTTCATCTATGACAGCAGACAGAAATCAACTTCGACCTTTAGAAAAGACAAACGAGTGAAGATTCCAAAAGGAAGAGCGTTTAAAAATCCCAACAGCTCATTTTCAGTAAACCTCCTGTCCGCCCACACCAGGCTTGATTACCACAAACACTCTTTCATCTCAATCACACAGCAGCGCAGGCCATGCGTCAATCAACAGGCTCCTTTTGTCCAATCAGCCACTGGATCATTCGCTCTTTCTCTCCTGAGCCAGCCATGACAGAACTACACCCTAGACTACAGGCTACAGGCTAGAGCTTTCTTTATGATGAGTCAAGCCTCTGCTCACTGATGGCGGTTGGCATGGAGCTCTCCCGGGCCACAGACACACCCAAGCACACACGGGCCCAACAGCCAGGCATGCATCTTCCTGCACAAAGCCTACCCTGTGTGCCATCAATCATATGAATGTGGAATGGAGACGTAAAGCCATCCTCTTAGGAAATCCCCCCCTTCATGCTAAACCACGGGAGGGGGAAGGGAGAGTGTGTGTGAGACAGTTAGAGCAATATGCCTGCTACAATGTTGGCCAAGAAATAGATAGAGAGAGGTGTGTGTGTGTGTGCATGTATGTGTTTGTTTGTGTGTGTGTGTGTGTGTGTGTGAGAGAGAGAGAGAGGGAGAGAGAAATTATCTCTCTTATGATCTCATTATAAGACAACGAGAGATTTGCTGAACAACAGTGTTTGATTATTTCATTTCATATTAGACAAAGACAACAGACTACAAATATACAACCTCTCATGTTCATCTTCACTGTGTAATTCTAAACATCAAGAAGGTGAGTAAAACTTTTCCCAAAGTTCCAGGCACAACAGTGTTTTACGAGCATACAGCAATTAATGGCAGACATGGAGAAATGACATCTCCCTGATCTTTAGTGCAGTGAGTTCATCTTCTTAGCGTCGTTCAGTGCAGTGTAATTTCACTGCTTTGCCCACATTTATTTTCCTGAGCGAACTTAGTGAATATTACTCATGTGCTCATTATAAGCTCCATCAATTCTCCAAAAGTCCAATTGGCTTTTTATTTCCAGAGCTGGATGGTTTATAATGCGCATTTTCTCAGAATGAAACATCAAGTGTTGACTGCAGCGGGGCAAGCAGACAGGACCCAAGATGAATGCCCAAATAAGATCTAATGTGCCCTGAAAGAAAGTCTGAAATGTTAACATTCGTCACATTACATTTCCCCAGTGAGACAGATCCACGGCTAACACCGAGTGCGTGAGACAGATCCACGGCTAACACCGAGTGTGTGTGGGCTTTCCAGAAAGTCCACAATTAGCCGATGAAAAAGTTGAGGAGAGGAGGAAGAGGAAGAAACAGACCCTGGGATCTGGAAGCATAAATATTTCACTTTTGATTCTTACTTTCTTTGATTCTTCATTTGAGCATGCTGGTATAATCAGCCCATTAAAATTCAGATATGAATGAGAGGGTGATTAGCTGATATCTGCTTCAAGTGCTGGAGATCAACGCTCATTTAATTACTGTCAATTAGAAAACTGTACAGCGTGTGAGATTCAAGGACTTTGATGACCATCTCCTGCATTTTAAGAGGCACCATAAAAAGTATGTAAATATACTGAACGCATTTACATTTATAATAAATATTTATTCTGTGTGATGTTTACATATATGATGTTTACTTTGGGAGAAACTTACTTATTATTGGCCACTGCACTTTTAGGAGCTGCATTTGACAGGCAAAATACTGTCATTTACAATATGTGTATATGACCACTTATCTGTGGATCAGGGCAGACTCTTCTCCTCCCACAACACATGATGGACCACAGCTGTGTGTGTGTGTGTGTGTGTGTGTGTGTGTGCGTACGTGCGTGCGTGCGTGCGTGCGTGCGTGCGTCAGTGACTGTGTCTGTGTTACCAAAGCATACTTAAGTAGCAATCCTCTTCTTATGGTATCTGACAACCAGAAGTAGAACAATGTTCAATTACTGAGTTAAACATGAAATGTGTATTTTTTAGTTAAAACATTATACTCTTGGCTTCTATTGGCATCTATTTCACACACCATGTATCCATTAGTCAAAAAAAAAAACATCTCAATATATAATTGAATGTTCACCTCAATTTAAGCATGATGCTATTATGAAAATAACAAAATAAAATTAACTGAAAACTCCACATAATTTCAATGGCAGCAGATGGCACTTGGTTATATGACCTAGTATATCAGGATTTATGGTTGCATAAGAATCCTGATGATGCCACACCTGAATCCACTCTCAGCTAATTTCACTGTCTGTGCAGTGTGTTCACATTCAGCCTCCTACAGTGTCGTTAAATTCCATCTTGCCACTCGATCTTATGCAAAATCTATGCAGTTGACTGGATGGTACATTTAGCAAAGCACAATGCCTCCCAGCATTAATATGTTCCCTGAGTTTCCTTAATCAAGTTGTGAGTACAACTGGATTATTCTATATTCAACAAGGACACCTAAGCTGTCAGCGCTGTTTAATGAGTTTCAATTAAGCTGTTCCTTTCAGGAGAGAGCGGCAGCCCATGCAGACACGTGAGCCTGCTAAGGCCCTGCAAGGACACGAGCTACACTGCGCTACTCTACGCCTCTGTCTGCACACGCCATCCCATTCACTGAGACGCCCCTCCTCAACACCTCCTGCTACAATGTATGCAAGCATTGGTACCAAAGGGCCACACAATGTCATAGAATTACAGTTCATAAATTCATTTCTTTACAGTACTTTTCAAAATACTTAGATTCATACAAGCGAGTGGCAATGATAAAAGTAATTGAAGCCACACAAAGCTATGTTCTGTGGTTTGCGACAAGGACTTCTTATTTGAGCTATGATTTATTCCAACATATTTCATCAGATCAAGGTCATATTGAAATGCTCACAATGCTGTTCAAACTTGCTGTCTGCATGTATAAATCTGATTTCAATTAGATCAACATGATTGTACGATAGCAAACACTAACACATTTGATACTATAGTTCCTGTATCCTGATGGATTCAGAATAGCACATCTTCTATATAGCATAAATTAAAATGAAAATACTTTCATTTAAAATTCTATAGTATTTTAGTAGAGTATTTAATTAAAAACGACATACAAAACCAAATGTATAAAAATGTTATTTCGTGGCTATTTGGCTTGCTCTTCATTCTTTGTCCATCACATAGCTTCCAGCTTGTATTCATCATCAGCTTCATGTGACAGGACTAGTTAAAAAAAGCAAACGCTCATTTGACCTGCAGCAGGCAAGCAGAGAGCCGAGCAGCGGTCATCAGGGATCGGACAAATATCCAGTTGATTCATCAAATTAACGGCATGTAATTGCGGCGCAAGGCACGACACCAGAGACGTCGACTGTAAAGCTGTCGGCCAGCCGTCGGCAGCCATGTTTAACGAAGGCTCAGAGTTCACGCCTCACTATGGCCTGGCCGTTAGCCAGTGAGGTGTCTATCGCACTGCCCCCCCCACCCCAGCCACCTTTATGCTCACACACACACAAACGCACACACACACACATGCTCCCACACACACACACACACACACAGAGAACATTGCCATATCGGTTTTATAATTAGAAAGAATTTCACAGATGAGTTGATTAAATACTTGTTTGAAATACCTTTGACTTGCATGTCATGCATCTTACTCCAGCGAGAACATGACACAAATATTTGTTGTGGTGTCCATGTGGAAAAAATCACTTTAAATTATTTTAGACTTTAATGCTTTTTATCACTACATCATTATGCTAGATTTGTTGAAGTAAAAGATTTGTAGATGTGTGTCTTTAAGTAGGTTTATATCTTAGTAATTGGGACAGATGATATCTTTAGTGTTGTGTTGTCATAGTTTCTGCTCCTGTAGAAAAGAGCTGTGTGGGGTTAATTTGTATAATAAATCTTAATTGAAAGCTATTAAGACCTTGATTAGAAACAAATTGTGTACACTGTAAATAATTCCATATTGATGGTGTTTGGCATGGTATTTTCAGTGCACACAACCACTCCCTTTAGATAGGCCACACCAGAAAAAGGCCAAAAGGAGACAGTGAGAGTGGGACAGAGATACACTGATCAATAAGAAACTATGCCAGGCTCCACTACATCTTTTTACTGAAACCACTGGTTTCTATTTTCTTACCAAGTAAAATTAATTTATCAAAAGAAATTAGGTATGACAACTCGTGATTTGTTTTAATTGTCTGTGTGTGTGTGTGTACTGTATGTGTGTGTGCGTGCGTGCGTGTGTGTGTATGTTAAATTATGAAGGACAAAGGGCAAAATAGATTGGATTTGACAGCCACTTGCTGCACCATAGAGGTATATAAAGGTGTATATTTTGAAAACGATCGTGGATTTGTCGCTGAGATAAATATGTGAAATGTGTGCTATTTAATTTAGATTTACATTTCTATATTGTGTGTGTGTGTGTGTGTGTGTGTGTGTGTGTGTGTGTGTGTGTGTGTGTGTGTGTGTGTTTGTGTGTGTGTTTGTGTGTGTGTGTACAATCACAGTTCATGGCATATGACTGGAAGTTTATGAAAACAAATATAGGCCTACAGTAACATTTTGGAGAAAATGAGAATGGGACCTCTGGGAATGGGCAGTGGGGTTTGGGTCCACTGATATTTAATTCCACGGCCAACCAGTAGGCTATGTCTAAAATTCAAAATATAATTTTTTTAGCTATGTTGAGAATGCAAGGTTAAAAAAAACTCCAAATATACGATTCTCCAGATTAAAGAATATGCTGCAATAATAATTATCACAGTCTTCATAAATATCACATTTCTATTCATAACAAACAACACTAAACATGTGTACACTTGTCTCCAAGAATTAAAATAAATGGGCAGGAAAACTACAGAAATGTTAACAGATAGTGTGTGTATTTTTAGCGTTAATAAATGATGTTGTCCTGAAGCATTAGTTCTGTTTTCAGCTCTAAGTAGGTCTCAGGTAGAGACACCTCCACCTCCACATAAAGCCTCACCATATTAATACCACCATTACCCCCACACGCTGCAGAACAGCGCACCATTACCCCCACACGCTACAGAACAGGGGAATATGACAGAAGGTGCTGAAACCTGACACACAGCTCTGGACAGGGCACCCAGACACAGCAGCAGCTCCCCACACAGATGCATCTGGAGCCAGTAACCCAACACCACAGCACTGTTTTCAGCAACTTTTCAGGAGCATATGGTGGACAATGGCCCTCTGCGTTAGGTCAGCGTATGACAAAATGCATCAAAATGGCCGTGTTCCCTTTTATGTGTCATGGCAGAGAGAATGGCGGCTGTGTTGTGGCTAGCAGCGTCGAGCACAGTAAAGAGAAAAAAAAAATATCCTCCCCTTTGACATGGTTAAAAGATTATCTTGCACTTTTGGCAGGTGCACTTGGCGTCCAGTTCGATCATTTGAACTGCTGTGGTACACTGCAACACCATCAAAATTCCTGCAAGTAATCAAATACCAAGCGACACAAAAGAACTTCTGTGTTGTCGCTGGGGCCTTCCCCCTTGTCCAGTCATTTCTCTCCCCCTCTCTTCCCCCTTGTCCAGTCCTTTCTCTCCCCCTCTCTTTTCCCTCCCTCATTCTCTCTTTCCTTTGCTTTTTTTACAGATCAACTCCTCTATCTCACTCCATTCTGTCGCTCTTCCGGCTCAATCTCCTGATTGTGATATCTGTGGAGACCGCAGTCCAAATGGCATTCTGTAATGTCTCTTAGCAAGGGCTGTCGGGCAGGAGTAATGAGTTCTAGCCCTGGCTGCAATAAAGGCCCTCCATAACCTTGCTATTGTCGTGCCTAATGAGGAAAAAAAATCATAACAAGAAATGGGCTTTTTTTTCTTCTTTTTCTGTGGCTAGGCGATGATCGCATGGAAACATTATCCACATGAATCACCCCAGCGCCGTATCAAATTGTGTCATTTGCCTGGAAACTAGTGCAGGTCTCG
>NC_063192.1:33142500-33160000 GCF_017589495.1 Alosa alosa | reverse complement strand
AACTTTTTCATGAAACAGAGTTGTAAAAGCCATAGATAAATCATAATTACATGTCAGAGTGAAATTGTTAAAAAGCGACGCAATCTTTGTTTTCATCTTTTCCGCTTCCAAGTAAAAGAAAAAATGCAGGCTGTACATACACCCTGATGACACAGACACGGTACTTGACCCCTACAGATATATAATTCTGAGAAGTTCAACGTGTCCGGTAAGCGCGTAAATTTTGACTTCCCTCTCATCTTTTGGTTAGTTACCATCAATTTGCTTTCAGTGCGAATCATTTTTAAGGAAAAGTCTAAGGTGAGCGTAATATGTTACCGCTGAAGTATCCAAACGCCGAGGACTAGAATGATAGGTGTCAATCGGACTTACCCGCAGCCCGTCTCGGAGCCTCCTGTTTTCTTCTTGGCATTTTTGGACTCGCAGTTCAGGCAGGCAGCGTCCAGGCGGAATGTGTGTGGGATTTATTATAGTCCATGCAAACAGAGCCACTCTTTATTTAGAATGTCGCCGTTCTGAGGTCGTCTTCTTACAATCCAGAATGAGAAACGCTGTCTTTGCAAATCAGGTGTCAGGACGGGTCCTCTTTACCTCCTGCTATCGTAGATCTATGGCGGATTCTTTTCTTGTCTTTCCGTTTCTTTTGCGAAAGTCACAAGGCGAGTACTGTCAGACACCAAATCCGACGAGCGCGTGAAACATACGGAAAGGACAGAGAAACCCGCTTGTATGAAATACTATGTCACAAGCAGCACAGGCGGGGTGAGGTGATGCCAGCAAACATCGATCCACAGAACAAACTGAACATTAAAAAACTCCTCCCTCCTCGCCTGGACTTGATGATGGCAGCGAGACATTTGTTACACTAGATAACCACGAGCTTATTAAAGAGACAGCGGCCAGGAAACCATGCGGATGTAAGGCGCTCTTCATCTCAAAGAAAAAAACAGCAGCTTTAGCGAACATTTTGTTTCCATTTCAACGCATATCCATATCAGTGTACGTATAGAAAGGTTGTACTTGAAGTAACAAAGAGTCTGTACTGCCGCAACACACTTATGTTGTAACCTGATAATTACCTTTGTATTGTTTTTAAAGTAGTTGTGCTTGGTGCTACACTTTTTGAGATGGAAAGCTATTGGACCTGAATAACTGACCTCAAATACAGTAGGCTTAAAGTTGCATAAACACACAGAAACATAGGGTATTCAAAAGGTTGAAAGCTCATTGAGTTTTTGCATGTAATGAAAGCACATTTATGAATAGGTCTAAATGTAGTTGATGTGTGGGATTATGCAGAGCAAAATCTGCTCGCCTTGCAACCGTGCTTCATCTTAGAGGGTGTAAGGACACACAATTCTGCTCATAGCTCATGGAAAATGTGATCAGAGTTCATTATTATAAATCTGTGTGTGGTGCCAGCTCTTACAGTCAATGTATGCCATTTGTCATTCAGATCTATCCAGTGTAAGACCTCTCTCTCTCTGTCTCTCTCTTTCTCTCTTACACACACTGACAGACAGACACACACACACACACACACACACACACACACACACACACACACACACAAACTATGTCTTTCACATAAACGCATAAGCATGCATCCCACACATACTGCATACTGCATACTGTGCACCGCACACATGCATAAGCATGAATCCCACATTCACATACAAACATACACTTTGTGTGTTTTTCTGTGTGTTTTCTTTGAGTTGTTGAGTTATATCAAGCATGAATGTGCAGGTTCAGCTGGGATGTATAACATCACTCTTGCACGTGTTTATTACTGAGATGTATGGCTGCTGAGTATGCCAATAGAGCTCATGCCAATAGTAAGTAGTATTTATGGCTGTTGAGTATGCCAAAAGAGCTCATGTTAACCTTCTAGAGTTGATATTGTTATGAAAGATTACTACCAGACACTGGACACTGGTGGTTTGTAGTAGGGAAATGTCAGTTTTCTTGTTAGTGTACCTCCTGCAGAACTGTTATTTGAACTGGATTGAAGATGCTTAAGATCTCTCTCTCTCTCTCTCTCTCTCTCTCTCTCTCTCTCTTTGTGTGTGTTGTTTGATTGTGCATGTGAACATATGCTTACTGTATGAGATGGGGCTGAGAATCTCAGGATGGGAAATCTTTAAGAATCTTTAGTTAAGCTTGTATACTTAGCCTGGGAATACCCATACGAACCTTTGGCAAATTTGGGATTTGCTCCAGACCAAGAGGCCATTGAAGCCCATTTTCAATGTCCCTAAAACACAGATACTATACGCAAATACAATCGCTAATCCAACATGGACATGTATTTCTTTGGAATTGAGTAAACAGCTTCATTTAAAACCTTTGTTTACAAGATCGCTGCACTTCTGAAACAATTTGGTAAGAGTTTACCGTAATGCACCAATTGAAGTTTAATTTCACTGCTAGTTATGGCCCTACTGGAAGTCGTAAAGTCAATTAACCGTGTCCAGACCCACTCCTGACCATGCTACTTGCACACAGTTGGTAGACATCAAATTGGTAGAACCTTTATTGAATTGAAGAACTTGTGGAACATTGGCTTGCTTAGACACATTATTGTGTTTTTGATTACGAAATATATAATGAAAAATATGAACAAATATGCCACTTTTATTGCATTTATGCCTGTTGTCCACACTACTCTGCCATCTTCAGACCATAAAAAGGAGCATTTTCAAATCTCTGTTGGCCCTGTCTCAGCTTGAAAATTCTGGGTTGTGTTTTAGAATTGAAAACAGAATCTTGAAAAGAAGAACACAGAAATCCATGTTTGTTCCACTCTTGTTTCAGGTCACCTTTTCACGGGAAGAAAGCACATGTCCAGTGTGGATGAGTGGTGCGTTTTCAGGTTAATAGTATGGACGCAGATCATTTCTGAAACAGAGCTGAGAGCGCTCATAGGGACATACTGTATGGCAGATGGCCATTGTAAGCTGGGTTGTCTAGCAGGTCAACCATCATAGGGTGGTCAAACAAGCTGGTCAACCAGCAAACCACCTTAAGCTGGTCAGGCTGTTTTTTTCAGTCGGGTTCTGTTTTAAAACTCAATTTTAAAGGAAAATACAATAGTGTGACCTCAGATTTTGCCACCCGATGGTTTCCAAGTCATATATAGTCTTCCATAACTGTGTAGTGGTACCATACAAAATGAGCTATAGGCAGTAGATTAAATACTATTTACAAAGTTTCACTTATAGTTTCACTTCCAGGGCTTTAGATGATGTCATGTAATAGTTGAATGTATTTGTTGAAAATATTGCTTACAGAACACAGATTTACCTGACATGCAGAACATTTCAAGTAAAACTCAGATTTACAAGCAGAACTATATGAGACAAAGCTCATGGTCAAACATATGTACATTTTGTAACTTGACACAGACTGGCCTACAGTCACTGGAACCAACTGGTCAACATGTAAATAAATGGCACTGTTTGGTAAATGCTAAACTTCAAGCTTAGCTAAGCTCTCGGAGCAGTAAGTCTGGGTGTTCATATACATTTATATAGATTGTTTCCAGTATGTTTTCTTGACATTAGGCGACTGTGGGCCAGGCGTGTTGAACAGTATTGAGCAATGTTACGCAAAATATTCCTTTTTGAAATCTCATAGGAGCTAAGGCACCACTATTGACAAGGTGACAGTCTTGTTGGAATAGTGAGCTGAGAGGAGGGAAGAGCAGATGGGTTTTCAAGTCTTTGTGTGGTTGTAGCTTGATTATATCCACTGCATGTTGAGACTTTAATAATCTCAAGAATATCTCCAAATTGGAAAATGTTGATTTTCCACCCTCATTTTTATTAATATGTGTAGATCTTTGTGCCTCCCTCCAAAGATGAATGTGCGTTCACATTTTTTTAAACGTCTCTACCTGAAAGAGGGAAATTACAAGGAAGTTCCCACATGAAATACCTTTTAATAATGACCCCACTAAGAGTTTTATAGGGTTCTCCTGAGAGAATGCCTTCTAACCGCTCAAACTAATTAAATTGAAGTAGGTTGTGATTCCCTAATCATACTGTACATGTATAAGAAAGGAAACAATAACTTGCAAAGTTAGCTGAACTTGTCTGTTGTATTTTATTTTTCTTATTAACGTACTTTAAAAAATATTTGAATTTTGCATCTGTTTTCAATAATGCAACTCACAGTGCTCATTTGCATTGAGGAGTTGAACTGTTTAGTTCCTCAGCCTTGCTACAAATGGCTGCTGCTGGGTGGGTCTAATTAAAATGCACTCCTATGATGAAAGCACAGAGGCCTGGGGAATCCAGACCTGTTTCTGATTCAGAGCTGAAATTTCATGTGAGACGGACAGCCGGTGATTGAAGTCTTGAGAGTCATAATTTTCAAAGTAGAACAACAACATATGCATATTGTTAACAGCAGATGCTTAATTTGAAAATCTAATATGTGTAACCCAATTAAATGGAAAGAGGCAAAGGAACCGTGAGTAAAATGAAATAGCCAGGCAGTGAAGGGGAAGCTTTTACACACAAGAAACTGTGGAAACATTGAGTGGCTACTTATTCTGAGGATCTAACAGTAACCATCTTGCCTTCCATGATTCCTCTCTTCCACAATTTCAGTTATTTCCAATGAATGGGCTTCTTGCATTTGTTCTCATGGTTGTGGTTATAATCCAGATCATTTGTTGGTATAGAGGTGATGAATGTCAGCAGGACCGTGATGGACTATAGGCAATATGGCCTTTTTTTTCTCCTCTCCAACCCCAAATCCAGCTGGAAGAGGTTAATTATTTCTCCAGGTTGCCAAACCGGACAGGCATAATGTCCAAGTACTCTATACACTGCCTTTGAGATTTCCAGTTTCCCCTGCAATAATGACACTCATGAAGGACCTGATCTAAACAGAGAGAGGCATTCAGTTGTGCTATGAAAGAAATATTTACCATGTATTCACCTACATCTTTAAGTACATTGTCTAATTGCGCTTATGTGTGTGGATGTCTTTATGTTCGTCAAAATGTGTATGTTCTGTGTGTGTGTGTTTGTATGTGTGTGTGTGTGTGTGTGTGTGTGTGTGTGTGTTTTGAGACTCTGTTTGTGTCTCATGTGGTGGGGTGGTGGTAGTGTAGTGGTTAAGACACTTGGCTAGTGTACAGTAGGCTAAAACGTTGTGGGTTCAATTCCTGGCTTCCACCGTTGTGCCCTTGAGCAAGGCACTTAACCCCAAGTTGCTCTGGAGACAGTGTAGTCCCGCGTAGCACAGTTGACATATGTAAGTCACTTTGGACAACAGTGTCTGCTAAATGAATACATGTAAGTTTAAATCTTTTGAAGTTCTAGTCCTACATTTTTTACCCCCAGATTGGAAAACTAATCAGCCTGTAACTGTGGTCACATTGTACAGACCCCGTGGCCCCTACACCGAATTCTTAGAAGAATTTTCTGAGTTCTTTTCCACTTTAACCATCCAAACTGAAAAAATACTTATATTGGGTGATTTCAATATTCATATGGATAATGTGAATGATTGTCTCACAATTGCATTTCAATCCCTAATTGAACATGTTGGGTTCTGTCAAAATGTTAATTCACCCACACACCGAGATAACCATACTATTGATCTAGTCTTGTCATACGGCATAAGCATAGAGCAGTTAACAGTTCTGCCACAACACCCTGACCACCATCTAATTACTTTTACAATGACATTACAATATGCAGTACCCAATTTAGCTGAATACAACAGCCGCGGCCTATCTGAAAAAACGAATGCAGACTTTCTAGAAAAAATCTCGTTTACGTTTGCCCCCTTCCGGACCCATGTGGTATCAGAAGGCCCTTTCCTTAATCCAGCCGAGGTAATGAACTCATTACGCTCAACCCTTGATTCAGTAGCACCACTAAAAAAGAGAGTAAGGAAACAAGTAAGGCGTGCTCCATGGTACACCACACAGACAAAAACCCTCAAACAAGCAGCATGCAAACTTGAACAAAAATGGCGTTTTACTAAATTGGAAGTCTTCCACCAAGCATGGAAAGATAGCCTTATCACCTACAAAAAAGCACTCAACGAGGCTAAGTCAAGCTACTATTCCTTGCTGATCGAAGAAAACAAAAATAATACAAAATTTCTCTTTACCACAATTTCCCGCCTGACGAAGAGCCACACTGAAGTAACCGAATCTATCCCTATATGCCTAAACAGTAATGATTTCATGACATTTTTCAATGACAAAATTGAAACAATTAGAGATGAGATTTATAACCAATCAGTCTCACCAGATATTCGTACTCCATTGCTGAACGGTAGTGAAAACATAATTGAATCACAGATGAGACAAACAACTTTGATTTAATTTACACCGATCGACATATTAGACCTCACTTCCACAATTTCCTCATCAAAATCTACAACTAGTCTACTAGATCCTATCCCTACTCATCTTCTGAAATCTGCTCTCCCTTTCTTGGATAATGCTTTGCTCCAGATCATAAATAACTCACTGCTGTCAGTGCTGTTTAAGTTATCTGTTATTAAGCCATCCCTCAAAAAACCTACCCTTGACCCTAACAGCCTGGCCAACTATAGGCCTATATCTAATCTCCCTTTTCTGTCGAAAATACTAGAAGAAAATAGTGTCCAAACAAATTAGTTCCTTCTTACATATGAATAAAATTGAAGAATTATATCAATCTGGTTTCAGAGCTCACCACAGTACTGAATCAGCCTTAGTTAAAGTTTTTAATGACCTCCTCATTGCTGCCGATAATGGACATATATACATTTTTGTCCTCCTGGACCTCAGTGCTGCCTTCGACACCTTAGACCATGACATACTACTTCACAGGCTTGAACATTTGATAGGCATTAAAGACTCAGCACTCGCTTGGTTTAGATCATACCTTTCTAACCGCAGACAATTTGTACGAGTCCACAGTAAACCGTCTATCCAGACTATGGTAAAATATGGGGTGCCTCAAGGCTCAGTACTAGGGCCCCTGTTATTTGCTCTCTATATGCTTCCCCTAGGCTCTGAAATTAGGAAACATGGCATTAAATTTCATTCTTATGCAGACGATACACAACTATACCTTTCCGTAAAACCTGACGAATTAACTCCGTTAGCCAAACTTGACACATGTATAAGAGATATAAAGACATGGATGACAAATAATTTCCTGCTTTTGAACTCCGATAAAACAGAAGTCATGGTTGTAGGTCCTAAAAAGATGAGGGATATCCTATCCTCATCACAGGCTACATTTACTGATCTTCGACTATCCTCATCCACAAGTGTTAAAAATGTAGGAGTTACAATTGACTAAGACCTATCACTAAGTAATCACATAAAACAGATTACCAAAACTTCATTCTATCACTTAAGGAACATTTCAAAGATAAGGAAGTCCTTATCCTTACCAGACGCTGAAAAATTAATCCATGCTTTTGTAACCTCAAGGATTGATTATTGCAACGCTCTGTATGTTTGCTGCAATAACACCTGTCTAAAGAGCTTACAGCTTATACAAAATGCAGCAGCTCACAAACTCACTAGAACTAAAAAATATGAACATATTTCCCCTATCCTGGCATCTCTACATTGGCTGTCTGTTAAAAGCCGCATTGACTTCAATGTATTACTTCTAACGTACAAAGCCATTAATGGCCAGGCACCAGAATATATTAAAGATCTCCTAGTCTCATATAACCCGCCCAGACCGTTACGATCACAGAATACTGGCCTTCTTGTAATTCCAAGAATCTCAAAAACGACAGTAGGTGGCAGAGCTTTCAGCTATCGCGCACCCCTCCTCTGGAATAATCTACCCTCCTCAATTCGATTAGCAGACACCCTCCCTATTTTTAAGTCTAGGCTTAAAACATACCTATTTACTGCCTCCCATAGTTAGGTATGGTGCAGTGTGGAACTTCACCCATCTCGGGGATTTTGGAATGAACCACCCTGCTGAGTCCTCGTGTGACGGTGATCACTGACCATACCTGCGCTGGTGTCGACTACCCCTCACCATGCCTTAGTTATGCTGCTATAGCATAGTGCTGTCATGGACTTCTCATGTGCCATGCTGTACAACCCCCTCCCCTCTCCTCTCTCCCCTACCCTCTTTCTCTCAACTCTCCCTCTCTTGCCCATTCTCACTATGATTTACTGTAACAATAACAATATATAGCACCACTGATCACTTCAAGTAATACTAACCCATTCTACATCTCTCTTTCTTCTCCCTTACTGTACCTCACTTGTGAGGTATATCATCACCAGTCATCAACCATCCGTGTGCCTGGCCCTCCTCTTACCCATCCCACCTGAAGTCCCATCCTTGACTACTGTATTACTGTCCCCCTACCTGGATTCCTGGCCGGTACAGTCCCATCACCTGCCTATGACAACTCTGCCCGGATTCTGGCCTGTCTGCTGACCCACCACTTGCCCCCTCACAACTTTCTTTCCTGGACAATTCCGACGCCGGACTATTGCACTTTCTCTCACTAAATCATGATTATGCTTTATCATACCGGATACGTAATCATCCCACCTTTTGTAACTTTCACCTCAGGTGCTTTAAACACCATGTGCTATTCTCCACACCTGACTGTCATATGCATTTGTCATTGTTTACAGACCTTACTGTCCGTATTGACCCTAGGCAGATGGGTCAGGCCCTTGAGTCGTGGATCTGCTCGAGGTTTCTTCCTATATGTATCTCCAATTCTAGGGAGTTTTTCCTCGCCCCTGTTACCCATGGGCCTTCCTTCTTTCTTTCTTCCTTTACTTTTCTCCCTCTTTTCTTTTTCTCTGATTGCCTACATTCTGTAAAGCGCCATGATACATGTGTAATGTTTTGGCGCTATATAAGCACAATAAATTGAAAATTGAATTAAATGTAGATTAATGTATAATTTCTTGATGGCATAAATGGAATGAAGGCCTTTACAGCAATGGTATCCATATGAGGGTTGTCTGTCACACAAAGCTGCGTGACCCCATTTACTGTGCTGGTTAACGCAGCCTGCTGAAAGGCTCTCATTACTCACGGCTGATTTCCAAACGCAGTGCTTAAAGAACACCACTCCACAGGAGAACGGCACATGCAACTGTGTTCCCGCAAGCACACACACACAACAGGAGGGGGGTGGGGGGCACAGCTCCTGAGTTGTATTAAGAGTGAGTGTGTGTCTGTGTGTGTGTGTGTATACAGTATGTGTGTTTCACATAAACATACTAGCTTATGAGACAAATGTTCCCCTCCCATCATAAGGTAATACCAGTATTCAGCTCTTAATTGTGTCATTGGAGCTGCTGAGTTTGTTGTCGTTGGTGTGGAGCAGTGTGATTTTTTCCTCCAGTGGCCTGTTTTAAAAATGCTCTGCATGACTCTGTTTCCTGTCGACAAAACATAAGCATCTCTCAGGCGATGGCCATGTCACACGCTGTTTTGGCATATCAAAGGTGATATGGACAAGATGTGTCACTGGCGGCTGTCAATCCACAAGTGTAATGTGCCCCAGACCAGCGGGGTAAACAGACTGTAGCCTGAGGAGCTCTCTCTCAAAGAGTCTCCTCCACCAAGCCTCTGGGAACAGCTCTGACACAACTTGCTCAGTCAGGAGGGTGTTCATGGCAGGGTGATCTTTAAAAGGAAAGGGCTCTTTTTGTTGCCTTTGATCTGTAATGTAAAAGTGGGTAAAACATTTCTGTGCAGGAGCAGGATTATCCAGAGAGAAGAGTAATGAAAGCAAAAGAAGGTGTGTGATGAATGTAACTGTTTATGTGGAATATAATTACTGTGTACTGTACAGTATGTCAGTGTATGTTTCAGTGCGTATGGCATGTATACATTAGTGTGTCTGCGTGTGTGTGTGTGATAGAAAGAGACCTCTCCACACGGAGGTATAGGCATCAGCTCCGCCTGTCACTTGTCTCTGGGGATCTCTGTAGTGTGTGTGGACAGCGTGTCCACCCTGGGTTTGTCAGCGTCTGTCCGAATCTGACCTGTCATGTCCGGGGTCTGTTCTCCTATCCTGATGGACGTTTCCAGAACTCTGTCCTAGTGTCCATCACTGGGCAGGGGGGCCTGTGTAGCGCGCTTGACACAGGGGATGCTGAGGTCTGCTGACAGATGCAGAGGGTGGTCTGCACTTCTGCCAGCCCCCATTACACACACACAGGGCCACGCAGGCCTGACGGCAAGCTCTTGAGCTGCTGCCTGGACATAAATGCTCACTTGTGGTCAATCGATATTTTACACAGCCATCGCTTGCTTTCAATTGCTAGAGGGTGTCTTTCTGCTTTTCATGTATGTCTGTGGTTGGGTTGGGACTGTATATTTGTGTGTGTGTGTGTGTGTGTGCGTGTGTGTGTGTGTGTGTGTGTGTGTGTGTGTGTGTGTGTGAGCCTGTGAGTGTGTGTGTGTGTGTGTGTGGGGGTCTACTGTGACATGTATACTTGAATTACATTCTGCTACTTTGTCTCTTAAAGATTCTCCTAATAATGTATGGGTGTGCAGGCAGGCACAAATGACATGCAGCTGAGTAAAGATGTCAGGGTAGGAGGCCCACCTGACAACTACATCAGGTCCTCTAGATAACATGTTTACGTCAGACCTCAACAGAAGCAGGGTTATGGTGAATGTCCACACTGAACATTAATGTATAATACACATTTTCAATAGATATTAAACAGACTTCTTTGCAAAATATTATTACAATGTATTAATTATTTATTGTAAATTAAGTGAAAAATGATAGCACCTGCTTAAATTGGTCAATAGCCTAGTCTTGGTTTTGTTATTTGCACGTTCATCAGCTTTTACTCATCAAAAGAAATCTCATCTTCCCCACCAGCGTTCCCTCTTCTCATAAAATATGGGGAGAAAATCATCTTAAAAGTTCATTTCCTTTTTACGAGATTTGGAGAAAGAGAGTCAGCCTCCTTTATTTCCGCTCTCTGTTTTGTGGTGGCAGAGACGACTGCCTCTCATGTGCCTTTATTTCCGCTCTCTGTTTTGTGGGAGCAGAGACGACTGCCTCTCATGTGCCTTTATTTCCGCTCTCTGTTTTGTGGTAGCAGAGACGACTGCCTCTCATGTGCCTTTATTTCCGCTCTCTGTTTTGTGGTAGCAGAGACGACTGCCTCTCATGTGCCTTTATTTCCGCTCTCTGTTTTGTGGTGGCAGAGACGACTGCCTCTCATGTGCCTTTATTTCCGCTCTCTGTTTTGTGGGAGCAGAGACGACTGCCTCTCATGTGCCTTTATTTCCGCTCTCTGTTCTGTGGGAGCAGAGACGACTGCCTCTCATGTGTCTGATTTTTTTCCACTAACTTGTGAAGAGGACAACTCCAGCTTTTAATAAACATGTAATAAGAGGGAAAACAGCTGGTAGCCGCAGCACAGATGGTGCAGATCCCAGCATCTCGGAGGAGGGGACCACACATGCAGATGGCTCATTATGCCAGCATTTGGTTATGCATATTGCACAAAAAAAATTATTCCAATGCTTAACAACTAGTATAAGCAATACAGGTGTTACTATCTCTCTGGCCGACTTGCTATATGGCAGACTGTGAGATGCTGCTTTGGTCACGTCACTGAAGCGTGGTCCCACCATATTTCTGAGGTCAGGCATTTTCTACAGATGCATAAGAAGCATTTGTTTGATACTTGTGTTACTATACGCATCGTTATGTGCATATACAAGCACAGATTTAATTGGAGTTTGCAACTTTTTGTAAAATTGGAGGCTTTCCCTGTTCTCACACATCTTTCCCTCATACACACCCACACTCTTTGTCTGTTTGTCTCTCAGAAAATGCAGACATTTTAAAGTGAAATGTGTTCCCAGCCAGTTGGCCATTACAGAAATCTCTTGTACTTAATTTTGTCTGCATCATTTGCAGCTCTTGAGATTTGGTATTCCTGAAACATTCCTGCAAATGTTCCTGTCTATTTTGCCATGTTGCATGCATCCTAACCAGGGGGCCATTCTAAAAAGCTGTCCAACAGAGGCCTAAACTCTATATAAGTGTAACAGCACCATGATGCGAAGAACTAGGAAGTCATTATGATATTGTTGACCACAGTGTTTCAGTAGCTGCTACTGTAATATGACGTTCATAATTGTGGTTCTGAGGACGTTTGTCATGCACTGTGTGGGTCAGGCTTCGTGGTATATTGTCATGCCAACAGACCAACCCTCTTCAGACACCCCCCCATGGATTTACAACATCTTTACAACATCTCTTTCACCCGCTGCAGCACCATTATCTGATTAACTTAACAAACACTTCTCTGATGCACTATTCTTCTTTTTTAATTTGATGATTAAGTGTGGGTTAATCATGGAAGTGGAGGCCAGTGAACATGTCCCCAAAGATCGCTGCACTTCTTCCTCCCTCTCTCTCTCTCTCTCTCTCTCTCTCTCTCTCTCTCTCCCTCTCTCTCTCTCTCTCTCCCACTTGCTCTGGCCTGGCACTGTGTGAAGCAGTGGAGCTGTCCCTTCTCATCTGCAGCACGTCGTGATGTGACCTTTATCCTGGCAATAACTATAATGCACTTTAGCACATGTCAGTCTGTAGTGGGGCCCTCTCCACATGTCATATGTTTGGGAGCTGGGGCAGAAGCCGTCAGAGGGACAGGCCGCCTGGCACTTCACGCCTCCCCAGTACCCTACACCGCCATAGTCACCACGCTCGCCAAGATTTAACTCCTAACGACACACTGCTGTGCATGCGAGGCATGCCTTTATGATGTCATAAAGATGTGCGGCGTGAATACTTTGCCAGTGCAAAGTGCATCTGTTTATATCTTCTTGCATGTGACTGCTTTTTGTGTGGAGACCCAGCTGTGTAGGCTAGAATCATGATTAATATGTTATTAATACGTTAAGCTCATTAAACATTTCCAGTGGTTAGCATTTACCTGGCTTTTCTACTCAGCCTTTTCCCCTGTAGATGCTGATTTTATTGCTCATCAGCGGATCAGCGGTGTTGTCAGGTCGACTCCATCTCTTTGATGGCATCACTGACAATTAGTGAGACGCTGTCGCGCAAAACCATCTGGACAGGCACATTTCTCACTGCTGAGCCCGACAGTTTCTGGCCATGAAAAAAAAATACAGCTCAAGGTCAAGCTTTAGGCTCCTGAAGTATCAGATTCCTGTGGCGACAGGCCATGGACTTGACTGCTCAGCTGTCACACGCCAACCCAGGACACACGCCACTAAGAGTTCAAAAGAAAAGAATGATTGCTGTTTTTACTGGGATGTTAAAAAACCCAAATGTACTTAAGAGGTCATGGAGATGAAATATCTCCTATCTCCCTCAGACACAGGCAGACAGACAGAAAGACAGACAGCTTGACATGCCAGATGCACAGTTATATTGAAAGCAGAGATGGAGCAATATTACAAGACAGACAAAATAATATGAAAATGCTATGTGATAATATTGACATTTTGGACAGTCTCCAGGCCTCATTTATTAGCGATTGTTGGCGTTGGGTAGAAGAGCAGGTCATAGAGGGGTCAGAAGCGTCCAGGAGATTAGAGTTTGGCAGCTTCACTACAGCTCCAAATATGATAGACCTGATGTGTCATTTTTCCCTGCAAGAGCACACTCAGAAAAGCCATCAATTACCAAGAGGGAGCAGGAAATTGATTCTCCCCCTTCCCTATGCTGCAAATGTTCCCCATAAATATGCATTGATGTGATCCAGCACGTTTTATTAACTTTGAGAGAGGGAAAGGTTGGTCGTTTAAGAACAGGTTAGCTGTATTGACTAGGAAACATGACTTACTGTACAATTATTTCGGATTCTTATCTCTCTCTCTCTCTCTCTCTCTCTCTCTCTCTCTCTCTTGCCACTGTATATAAATATATACATACATACATATATATATATAAGGATATCTTAAATAATTTAAATATTGTAGAAATGTTGGTTTCAGGTGAATGAATGTTAATATGCAATGTTTTACATTGGGTAGTTTCTGATCACCACTTTGTTCCCCTCTTAACTTTGAAAAGAAGTAAAAAATAATATTTGTTGAATGATGAACTGTGTCTGTGTCCCACCGTTTGACAGACTGACGTCACCTCTGAGGGTGGCTGTAGCATGTTTTTACTGCGGGATGCTGATGCCTAGGCTGAACCCTGCACATTTCTCTAACATTACTCATACAGACACTGATGTGAACAGATGTGCCTTACCGTCACTTTGGCTGGAAATATTACATGGCTATGCCTGGAAATATGCAACTGTTCATTTCACTCAAATATATTTTTTGTTCTTATGGCAGGCTATGGATCTTCCGAGTGATAAAGTGTGTGTGAGACATGCATCAGACTTTTATACTGACCTTATACTTTACCTGTTGAACAGCAATACAAGGATACAAGGATACAAAGAAGTGTATTGTCACATGCATATAGTTACTGGATGTAAGAAATGCAGTGAAATTATGTCTGGTGTCAGCCTATTTGTGCATTTATGGGGGTAAAAAGTGCAGTAGAAAAATGGATTAGTAGCACCAAAGAGCAACAGGGGCAAGGAAAAACTAATTTACCAAGGAAGAAACCTTGGGCAGATCCACGGCTCAACAATGAACACTACTAAACAAACTTGGCATGAGAGTTGTCTAAAGATTCACATCCATTTCCATGCCTGTCAACTGGCCATTGAAATCCCCATAATTTTCTCCAAAGATTGTCTTAATATGGCCTCACTTACTTATCATCTTATCAACATCAGAAACACAAGCTATGCGCATACCTGAGAGATGGAAGTTGAGTGTCACGCGTGTGTGTTTGTTCTCATTAATAAGATAGGACGCAGGGTCCATTTGAACAAACCCTTCCCCTTTTGTGTTTGTTTGTTTTTGTTTAAGAAGCTGCTGATGCGGAGGCTCTGTTGAGTGGCTGGCGTTTGAGGTTGGCAGATAGTGACAGGTTTGTCTGAGGGGCAGAGGGAGTCGTACCCCCCTCAGACATATGGAGCGGGGGAGACGCGGGGGAGACGCGGGGGAGACGCGGAGGAGACGCGCGGGAGACGCGGCTCGTGGAGGAGCCTGTTATTTACTGACCGCAGGGGCCTCCACAAATGAGCAGTCTTCAGAGGAGGTGAGATGCGGAGGAATGAACAACACACACACTTCTGCAGCCAGACCCAGCCATGCCACACACACACACACACACACACACACACTGCCCTCTGCAGCCAGACCCAGCCATGCCACACACACACACACACACACACACACTGCCCTCTGCAGCCAGACCAAGTCATGCCACACACACACACACACACACACACACACACACACACACACACACACACACACACACACACACACACTTCTGCAGCCAGACCAAGCCATGCCTCACACACACACACACACACTTCTGCAGCCAGACCAAGCCATGCACACACACACACACACACACACACTTCTGCAGCCAGACCAAGCCATGCCACACACACACACACACACACACACACACACACACTTCTGCAGCCAGACCAAGCCATGCCCACACACACACACACACACTTCTGCAGCCAGACCAAGCCATGCCGCACACACACACACACACACTTCTGCAGCCAGACCAAGCCATGCCACACACACACACACACACACCACTTCTGCAGCCAGACCAAGCCATGCCACACACACACACACACACACACACACACACACACACACTTCTGCAGCCAGACCAAGCCATGCCTCACACACACACACACACTTCTGCAGCCAGACCAAGCCATGCCGACACACACACACACACACTTCTGCAGCCAGACCAAGCCATGCCACGCACACACACACACACACACACTTCTGCAGCCAGACCAAGCCATGCCACACACACACACACACACACACACACACTTCTGCAGCCAGACCAAGCCATGCCTCACACACACACACACACACTTCTGCAGCCAGACCAAGCCATGCCACACACACACACACACACTTCTGCAGCCAGACCAAGCCATTCCACACACACACACACACACACACACACACACTTCTGCAGTCAGACCAAGCCCTGGCTGGCAATGCCAGACACACACACACACACACACACACACTCTCTCTCTCTGTCTCTGTCTCTCTCTCACACACATGCACGTGCGCACACACACACATGTATACACACAGTCAATCTCTCTCTCTATCTCTCTAACTATCTCTATCACACACAGATACACACACACACATACAGTACACACATAAATGCAGGCATGCACAAATTCAGCATCACACACATCTGTCCCCTCATATTGGGTGTCACATGCAATCAACCAGCATGGCAGTTAACCCTTTGCCTACCATGAACAACATCTAGGCCCCAGGCTGAGTTAGCTGTGTGTATGTGTGTGTTAGTGCAAATAGTAATGCTAGGTGTAAGATTTCAGTGAACAGGTTTAGATTTCATATTGAATGGTATGATGACAATAAAACATGGATAGGCTACAAACAAGTCATGAAGTAAACCACTTCCATTCCTATATTTTTTAGTTCTAATGAGAAAGATCTGTGTACACAGAGTGGACATTGTATGCATACTTCTTATTCAACTCCACTGACCCCACCCAGAGGAATTTCATCTGTGATCACTTCCCTGTTCATTTTTAGGATGAACTACAAACACAATGCAGACTTAAATTAATATACCTGTCAACACTAAGCTTTGAAAATGAGGGAGATTTGTAATGATCCTAACCCGAAATATGGCAAAATTCCAAGGGTTTCTGTTGCTACCCCTCTGCTAACAGCAAACATTCACAGACTACAAAACTGCACTAACTGTATGAGGTTTGAAGCTATACTGTAGGTCTAACTTGACTCTGCTTACTGATTGAAAGGTGTCCTGTTCTCACAACAGTCATGCATGCATGCATCTTATATAATATCACTCTGAAGTCACACATGCACCTTGAAGCAAGCACAATGATGCTTTTGTTTTGAAATCCAGAAAAATCACAGTACCGGTACATAGAGAAACTTGTCAAACTGATATTTTTATTATCTCAGGCCTGAGATCAGCCTTATTGGAGATCAGCCATTGGCTTTATTTTGTATTATTATTTTAAAACAGGTCAGACCTCTCAAGTATCTTACTGAGAACAGAGATTATGAAGTATTTAATCTGGTTTAGTAAAGGATTTAGTGTGAGAAGGCAGTGCATATTACTCACCAACATGACGCAAGATGCACATTGATGTGTCATGGATCATGTCATCTCTTAAAATGTGCAAATTAATTTATCTTTAAGCGGCTGTTAAAATGACACTCACAGTGAGATTCAGTGAGAGCATATGATATGTTTTATACATGAAATCATCTCCTGCTCTAAAAGGGTATTGTGTCAGTGCTAGAGGAAAGTCTTTGGCCAGAGCTCATTAGCTCTGTATGCAGGTGAGGGCTGGCTCAATTGTATTCCCCCTGTTTGTGGGATCTCGAGAGGCTCCTGG